>NC_090271.1:104914500-105217500 GCF_040414725.1 Anabrus simplex | reverse complement strand
GTAGAATAACACACACGGTATCCCCTGCCTGTCGTAAGAGGCGACTATAAGGGCCCCAAGGGCTCTGAACTTTGGAGCGTGGGTTGGCGACCACAGGGTCCTCAGCTGAGTCCTGGCATTGCTTCCACTTACTTGTGCCAGGCTCCTCACTTTCATCTATCCTGTCTTAACTCTCTTGGTAAACTCTTGTTCTTTTCCTACCCCGACGCTATTAGGTTTGCGAGGGCTAGGGAGTCTTTCATTTTCACGCCCTTCGTGGCCCTTGTCTTTCTTTGACCGATATCTTCATTTTTCGAAGTGTCGGATCCCTTCCATTTTCCCCTCTGATTAGTGTTATATAGAGGATAGTTGCATAGTCGTACTTCCTCTTAAAACAATAATCACCACCACCACTGAACATACATACACATACATTATTATTATTATTATTATTGAATATAATACATAATAATAATAATAATAATAATAATAATAATAATAATAATAATAATAATAATAATAATAATAATAATAATAATCGTATGGCCTCAGCTACCGTGTGCAGACATTTCAATTTGACACCATCTGGCTGTCTGCTCGTCAATTTCAACGTTCCGTTTTACTCTAGGCCCCCACTAGATGGCAGACCGAGTAAACCGAAACTCTCTTGGGCGTCTATGGCTGAGATTTAATGAATTTTGTCGGGTAAACACCAAATGTGTCACCAGAGATCTTTTACATGCCGACATTGTACGACTTTTTTCCGCCCTTCAAAAACCCGAACCCGCTATCTTGGGATCCGGAGGCCGACACTCTACCATTGATAATAATAATAATAATAATAATAATAATAATAATAATAATAATAATAATAATAATAATATTTGCCTGTTCTTGTCCACGATCGAGTTATGTTTACGAATTAGTTTCACTTTAGTGATCACTTAAACAAGACACGACATTGACTTCACCAAGCATTTCAAAGTCCATGGTACTATTGATACCACCCCTGTGGTGACCCATTTATCTCCTTTCCTAGAACGGAAGAATAGCAGGCAAGGAAAGCAGTAAAAGGTTTCTGAGATATCACTTCCACATATCAGCGAGTTCTTATTATATACGTCAGGAGAATTAATTTGTCTTTGGAAAGCCCTATTTTCATTTTTCTTGGTCTCCGGTTTTTTCAACAAGAAGTCTGGTGTCGGCCTAAAACACTCCTTCAGTTCGACTTTCTTATCGATAGAAAGAGAAGGAAACGTTAGTACTTTAATATGTTCGACGGTAATCATACCGTACGAAGTGCAAACATAACACTACGCCTACATATAAATCACAACCTTTCTCCTAATTTCACCTTGTCATAGTCACCTCACGAGATCATTCATCAACACGAAGTTAAACATCGCGCTCTCCAAGTGAGTATGGCCAACATGAGTCAAGTGCGAGTAGAGAGTAGTTACAGTCGTTACTCGTTTCGTTAGTTAATAATCCTAAAAATTACAAGACTATTTTAAATAT
The DNA here is from genome assembly GCF_040414725.1 of Anabrus simplex. Lineage (NCBI taxonomy): Eukaryota > Metazoa > Arthropoda > Insecta > Orthoptera > Tettigoniidae > Anabrus > Anabrus simplex. The sequence continues at coordinate 105,216,003 of NC_090271.1, read as the reverse complement.
ATACCGGCACATTTAACTCAGGTAAGAGCCTCAGTAAAATAGTCCCTAGTTTTAGGAGAGAAATGGCATAAACTGACCACTATTAAATAGAAATCAGATCACCAGTGTTTCGGGTAGGTTGGCTGCAACAATTGGCCGCGGCAGAAACGCGCCGGAATCTCCGTAGAACAGCTCATCTCTACTGCACCTCTGATTGGCTCCCTCAAGGCCAGTCAAGCGAGACTCGGAGTATTTGGTCCGCTATGAGAGAGCGCCCTCCTGCGCGGGGCCAGCAGCGCATCGTGCCGCAGTACAGTACCACTCGTGCCCTTGATAATAATCTTATAGTACGTAAAATATTTTCCTTGTTAACATTTAAGATTAAAATTCCCGAATTTAATGGAACCCCGTGGGGGGCGCGCGCCTTAGCGCCTCCCAAACGAGCCGCCACTGCCACCAAGTACAGATTAGTCATATATTCCCACTGTTCATGTATGGATGTGAGAGCTGGACGCTGAAACAGGCAGACAAAAGGAAGTTTAACGCTTTTGAGCTCTGGTGTTGGCAAAGAATCTTACAAATACCATGGACTGCAAAAATCACCAATAAGGCAGTTTTAGAGCGTGTCAAGCCCCTTATGTCATTGGTTGGTAAGATTATGAAGCTGAGACTAGCTTACTTTGGCCACGTTATGCGATCAGATGCATTGGAAAAAGCAATCATGCCAGGAATGATCAGTGGTACAAGAAGGCAAGATCGCCAGAGGACTCGTTGGTTAGACACCATTAAAACAGACACACCCCTCACCCTGGAACAACTAAAGGAGGCAGTATGGAACAGGACAATTTGGAGAGTGCTAATTCAAAGAATCGCCGATTGTCGGATTCGACTGAACGGATGACATCATCATCATCATGCCATTTTTAAGACATGCATTTGGCAGTAAAGTCCATAAAACAGTATCAACACCATCACCATATGCCTGGTGGCCATGATTGTCCAGGCACCAAGTCTAGGGTTTGACACTGTAATTGAAATTTTTACCATCAGAATATTGGCCGGCAGGGTAGGAGAGATGATATACAATTTCTAATCACTAGATTACGTGCCAAAAGTCAGGATTCAATTCCAAAGCCCCCTGCAGTGTTTGTATGGTTTGATGACATATGGTGCTGTTGATGGTGATTTGTTTGTCGGATGGTGACATTAAAGCCTTTGGTGCTATTCGACAGGAGTAGGCTATGTGCAATGTACAATTCCTATGTATGAGCCTGCAGGCTCGTTGGAATTAATTGAAATAAATGAATGAATGAATGAATGAATGCTGGGTTTCACCCTCTATAACATCCCACATTCAGATGTGTAGCTCACCCGTGGGCATCAAATAGAAAGCTTTGCGACAGATGAGCCAAACATCCTCGTATATACTAAATAATAAATCATCACCATCACCATTGTCACTTTCTGTGCTCAAAACTGAATATAACCTGACAACACAGCTATGAGTAGGGCCTGCATCGTTTCTTGCTAGTACAATGACAGATTAAGACCATACCTGACCAACAGTAACCATTTTTAAAATATTACTACTGTTATAAAGCAGGAGCATGACTCTCCTATATTAACTTACATAATGTAGCTGAACTCCTGTATAATATTGCAATTTGGAGCTCATAATTCCATTGTTTCACATCTTGAAATAATAATCAATACCACTACCGCACTGGTGTTATGTTGTACAGGTTAACTTATCTGTAAGGAACTAAAATAATGAACACTCTATACTGAAACACTCTGAAGTCAGGTTTTCAACAGCGATGACAGAGAGAAATTCAGCTGATGATATAGGCCTACCAGTACTGTGCAAGATTCAGTCACACAACAATATAAAGATAAATGTACTGGTACACAAAATAATGGTGGTGTGTGGCCGCTGGAGTAGTCTGGTGCAGGCCTTAACTGTTATGAAAATATGTATATTTTTGAGTTAGATGGAATATATTGCACAGCAGTTCGAGTTATGCCATTTTTTTACAGTATCTGATTAATGACCTAAGGAAAGATTTATTTTATAAAAAGAAAAGGCTGAACATTGAAGGTGAAAATAGAAGGTCCTCACAGAAGATTTTGGAAGCCAGACTAATATTAATCCTTTGGTTGTCGTCACCCATGTCTTGCCAGTTAAAGGCCTTAAGGATGGTGGTTGAGGATTCATTTCAATTCTTATGACACATAGTTTGGTTATATGGATTGAATTCTGAATAGGTAAATATATATATATATAAATTCCATAACTGATAAAAGATATAGATATGAGTGGAATTTATATTAATTATAAGAACGATCAAACAGCTCAGATCAAAATAAAAATGATGGTGGAACTCAGTATGGAAATGATAGTGCAATAAGAAACTTAGATGAATAACTTGGTATAAGGGAGTAGCATATCACTGAACATTTTGAACGGTATCAACATTTCTCTGGCATAAGTTAAAAATTAAAAAGTAATTTCCTACAGCATTATAACAGCCCTATATAGCCTACCATAGATGTTATTATAACTGTGATTTTAGTTCTGATTAACACTGAGCATAACTGCTGTGATATATTTTGTCAATCTTGAGATGTTGTGAGGCACGGTATTATTATTCTTTTTTTTTTTGCTAGTTGCTTTACGTCGCACCGACACAGATAAGTCTTATGGCGACGATGGGACAGGGAAGGGCTACGAGGGGAAGGAAGCGGCCGTGGCCTTAATTAAGGTACAGCCCCAGCATTTGCCTGGTGTGAAAATGGGAAACCACGGAAAACCATTTTCAGGGCTACCAACAGTGGGGTTCGAACCTACTATCTCCCGAATACTGGACACTGGCTACACTTAAGCGACTGCAGCTATCGAGCTCGCTCATGGTATTATTAACAGGCCAATAAAATTAAAACTATGGAATGTTTAAAAACATGTCGACCCCTTGTAGATGGATGATACTAAGGTGAACATTGTTATGGGATAGAAAAGATAAATATGAAGCTGGATTTCTAGTACAGATATGAATACCTTCTGATGTTCAAATTATACAACCAAATAATTTCCATTCCTGAATGCTACATTCGTTTCTCAAACTTTAATTTTTAAAGACTGAGTAGAACCCTGAAAACAACTTTAAAATCTTCAATGTCTTTGGTATACTTGCCCTGAGATTGATATTTTATCCTTCCTACCAACACTCATTTTCTCAATTGATGGAAAAAAAAAAAAAAAAAAAAAAAAAAAAAAAATATTCAACATTATAAACATATACACCATTTTACTGGAAGTAGCCTACATCACTAATCATTACATGGCCTTGCTGTTCCTTAACTTTTAAACTGTAGTGTCATTGAATTGTCTTGATTGTCACTTCACTTAATCCACCATGCTGCGAATATGATCCAATGGTGATAGTTCTACCAATGATCTGTTGCACGAACAAATGTATAGCCTAAAATATTAGTCAATGTTTCAACTTACATAGGCCTATGCATTTATCAAAATCAGCGCCATGCCTTGCCGTGTACTTGCAGCTGCTTGAAATTATTTAAGAAGGTAATCTCTTCGTTGTTGCTCTAAGAGTTCCTCCAAGTGGGTGCATCGCTGTAATGAAGATTCATGCTGTATTTTCAATTGATGGATAGTCTTGTCTTTGTTAGCAATAGTTAACTTCACCCTATTGTACACTTCAGCCAGTTCCTTTTCTTTTTCACTTTTTATTTTAAGGATTCCTTCTTCTATCTTTACAAGCTCCATCTCTTGTTTGGCCTTTGCTTCTGCCATCCTTTCATGCAATCTTATGTTCTCTTGTTCCATAAGCAATATTTTATCAGTAAATTCTTGTCTGACTATATCCTTCACTCTATTTCGTTCTGCTGAAAGACGATCTGCAATCTTCTTGCACTCTTGAAGTTCTTTCTCAGTCTGTCTGAGATTTGTCTTCAAATTGATGATTTCATCTTCCTTTTCCATTAGAATAAGTTTGGCTTTTTCATACTTGTTCTTTAATGCTTCCTCTGATGTCATCAGATCTTTGACTTCAGCATCATATTTTTCTTTTAATCTCTTCAGTCTGTTTTCAGCCATTTGCTCTTGCTCCTTTCTTGCCTGCATTGCATCATTTTCTAATCTCTCTATTACTAGCTCAATTTCTCTATCCCGTTCCCTTTTATATTGTTCTCTGATTTCACTTTCTCTTTCTGACAAAAGAGCTGCCTGTTGCTGTTTATAATTATGTATCCATGTTTCCTTCTCAATTTCTAAAGTTTCTTTAATGGCCTTAAGTTCATTCTGATGTCTCCTTTTTATGCCTTCTATTGAATCTTCATACTCCATCTTTACTTGCTGTAGATCCTTGCTGTATTGTCTAGTTAGATTTTTCTTAGCCTCTTCGAGTTCATTTCTCATTCTTTTTTCTTCATCTGCCAGACGTTCTCTATCTTGTTGAATCTCAGCCAAAAGTTTCTGCTGTTGTTTCTGGTAAGCTGCTTCCTCTTGTTCAATCTGTTTTTCTAGTTTTTGTCTTATTAATTCTTTCTCTCTTGTTATTGCATCTTCCTTTTCTTTAATCAATTGCTCTCGCAGTTGATCCATTTGTTGAGTTGAGCGTCTAGTAGCACGTAATTCTATTTCTTCTAATTCTTGCTTGTGAAGTAAACGAAGGTCTGATAATTCTTGTTGATGTCTGGTGTTCATCCTTTGTAGTTCAGGTTCAAGTCCTTTTACAGTCATTTCTTTGATTTTTTTAGTCTTGCTGTCTATCCAGCGCTCTCTGCGAAGTTTTTCTGCAGCTGCAAATGTTTCCTTTGCTCTCTGAAGTTCTATTTTATGTCGTTCTTCAGAAGCTTTTAGATTAAAAGCATGGCGCTCTTCATTACCTTTCAGTTCCCTAATGACAGCTTCACATTTTTCACTCAGGTTCTTTTTATCTGCAATTAACTGATCGATAAACTTCTGATGACGGCTAATAGTAGCTTCATACTCTTCCTTCTGTTGCTTGAGACGATTCTTCATTTCACGATCTGCTTGACGAGAATTTTTAGCAGACAACTCTCGCTGCTGATTTAATGTATCTTGAAGAAGAGTTAAAGCATTGCTTTTCTCTTCCAGTTGGAGTTTTAGAGTGAAAACTTCATGAGCCAAATCTACAGAGCTCATAATCAATAAATCTTCAAAATTAACTATATGTGTACTATTTTCCTTACGACTGTTTACTGCTTGTAAAAGTACCTTGGATTCTTTTAAAGCATTTTCAGAAGATTTGTTTACTTCATCAAGGTAATTGTGAAGATCTTGCAGTTTAATACTAGATTTTTCATCCAGTACTAATTTATCTTCACAGCCATTCAAATCAGTTTTCTGATCATCTGATAAATGTGAAGAAAGCATGTGATCTTCCTCTAATAGCTGCAAAACATTCAAAATATCAGTGTATGTTGAAACAGTCTTTACCTTCATTTCTGGTGCATCCAAAGTAGATAGTTCTGATTTGACAGAAAATGAATTTTCACTCTTGTTCTCTGAGTCAGTCTTGCATTTAGAAGGTGGGTGTTCTGTTATGGGTTCCTCATCATGGGTTACATCTTCAAGACTGAAGGAAGATGTTATTTCCCTTGAAACATTTTTATGGAGCTTATCAGTTTCTTCACTAGCTTTAGAGACAATACTATGATTAGAATTACTCTGAATGTCACTCTCTTTTTCACTTTCAGTAAAACCTTGATCTTCTGTTAAGCATTCTTCAGAAACATAAGCACTATCTTCACTTCTTTCATTCTTCAAATCATTAGAGTTACAACTACTGAAAGATCCCAGTGTACTAAAGTCTCTTCCATTTCCACTATCATACTCTTGAGCTACAGGCCTAATGCCTACCTCCTTTTTTGTCATAGTTTCACACCCATCCTTCAAATGTAAGTTTGGGATAAGAGAACTACTTATGAATTGTTCTTCTACAGTGGATATCACCATCATTGGTTCAGGTTTCTTCAACATTTTAAAGTCTGTGTTTTTAGGAGGTGCAAACACATCATTTTCATTATATGTCTCTGATAATTCTTCATGAAGGACACGACTATATGCATTTATTGTAGAAAAGTCATTAAAAACTTCATATTCACTGTCAAACCTATAACTGTGAACACACTCTGATGACAGAAATCTTTCCTCGGCATGTGGCGATTCTTCCAAATGATTATCAAGCATATCTGACTGACTTAATAAAATTCTGGTTCCTCTGTCATCAAAAGTTGTTTTTAAGTCCATGACAGTTTGAGTCTCATCATCTAGAGAGGAATGTAATCTTGGACTCTTATTGTAATACCTGTGCTGAATCATTTGATATGGTTGTGGATTATGCATTGGTGCCTTCGTATGTGGCAACGGAGGTTTTGATGTTAATCCCGGTTGTAACGATTGAGAATTATTAGCCATTTTATTACAATTTGGAGCTGTAAAATTTGACTTTCCATCATCAAAAATTTTCTAGTTCGAACACGTCATTATACAATTATATTATACATCAGTATCGCGAAATACTGACTCATTTGACATGTTTCTTACATCTTCAGAAATCCTTGTTTGAGGTTACAAATAGGTCTTTATTCAAGAAAGTTTAGGCCTACCCTATAGCGTAATTGAAACTAACATTACGCCGAAATTTACGCCAGTTCATTTCAAGCAACTCCATGAAAGCAAACTAAATATTACACATAAACTGGCGAACCACTTATCAACACTAATTATTACTCGTTTGGAGACTGTCACTTGAGAACACACACTTCACACCGAAATAATACGGTAATTAAATTGCACTGATCACTTGCACTTGTAAAGATAATGCTGTATGTCGATATTGATGTAACATACATCAAATCCTTGAACAATAATTCAAATGAATCTGCAATCCAACTATCGTTGAAGATTTTGACAGCACCGGTGTTTAATACACTTCACTTGGTTGTCAACAGCACGTGTAAACAGTTTACGAAACACGAACTATTGCAAACTTCACATTTGAAGTACTATAATGTGCGTTGAATTACTCCTGAAGGAGAATATAAAAAAAAATTAAAGAACGGTGAGATGAATTAAAATAAGATAAATATAGGCATGGTAGTGATAGTGAAAACAAGGAACATTTTATTTTCATTTCACGATCCCCATAGACTAGTAAAGCTTCATTTAAATTACGTTGGTATCCATGCAGTATTGATCGTGGACCGAATTTCTGTCAGTTCCTAGTGAACCTAACAGATGGCGCAAGCTGTATATTCAGAATACTCAGCTCTACCTACAACCACTTCCAAGAAACTTTTTGAGTTATGCCGGAGAAGGTGGTGATGGTAATTATTGTTGAAGAGGAAGTACAACTAGGCAAACATACTCTCTTCACAGTAATCAGAAGGAAAAAAGGAAAAGGTCCGACACTTCGAAGAATGGAAGTTCCAAGTTGAGAGTCCCTGGCCCCCCTTTAAGTCGCCTCTTACGACAGGTAGAAGATCGGTAGATGCAGAGTGGGTTGTTGTCCCATAAGCTCTGTACTCTGACCGGCCAACCGAGCGGAGGAGAGGTGGTCACGGCTCTATCCAAGGCCGCACTAGATAGACAGGCCACAAGGCTCGGACCGTGACGTCACGCCAGTGGCTGGCGTTCAGCATGGTGGTATACGGCCCGCTCTCACTGTTTCCATGATATTATTAATTTATTGAACCTTAACGATATAACTGAACACGCCTTTAATTGTGGTTTTATTTAGGCTTGTGCACTACATCAGTTATATGCGGGGGAAAACTAGCGGAACAGTTCATGTACATTTATTTACGTAAAATTAAGCTGACATCTGTCATTTGTAACGGAACACGGTTTCAAGCAAAAGATTAAAACCCATAATACGTATAAAAATAGTTTTAATGTTACTATGCAAATACATGATAGCAATTCACAACAATAGTCTGGAACCTTTCTTAGAAATTAGGCTTCAACTTAAAACTTATCTAACAATTCTTAAGGTTTCAGTTTATCAATTTTCCTTTTCTTCGCCGATTTATGGCAATCCTTACTTGAGGATTTCTTCTTCTTAGCAACGAGTTATGCCTTTGCTGGCGGGACGTAGTGTTTACACTGCACTAAGCCTTCTGTTATGGGCTAGAGCAATTTTGTTACTTTCATTGATCTGTCTCTGTCTTAACCTTGGCTTTGACAAAATGAAAGTGACTGAGGTATGAGCGATGATAGTAATGCCATTCCTTACGCAGCCAGTCCCTGCTATGAATGGTATGAAACTGTTGCTCACAGGGTCGGTTGGTGCATCCATTTCAGTGGGCTTGGCAGACTGATATGTAATAGCAACTTCTGGCTCGGTGAGGAAAGCAACGGGAAACTACCTCACTCCTCATTTCCCTAGTACGCCTCTTCAGTGATGCCTAGGCCATCTATGACAGCTCATGGCGGAACTATTGAGGATCCAACCAGCCTTCGGGCTGATGACTAAACATGCATACATACAGCAACGAGTTTGTCTGCGATAACTTTTCTATAGTTATTCAATAATATATTACAAAAGATGTATATACATTTGTCAACGTAATCTTTAAAACTACTTCTACAATCACTGCATGTTTCAAACATGACGTTTTCATTTTCCAGAACTTTGTTGACAAGCAAAATCAGAATGTTTCTTTGAGAATCACCATGTAAAAACCTCGATTCAAATTTATCTCTTATAAGTACACTAAATAATTTAAACTGTGTGATCAAAATGTTATTGTTAAAATAGACCCATCAGGTCTTTTAACAGAATCCTCCCTAATTACGAAACGTTCGTCGAAGTGTTTTATGCACACAACTTAGCTTGCTGAAGGGACAAATTCTGTTCGATGGATCCACTTTTGTTTCCGAACCAAATCAGTAGGAAATTTAAACACTGAAATACTGGGCTCTTCTGAACTATAGTTGCTTCTACAACCAGGTACACAACACGACGTGGGCATAATTCACAATGTTCACACACGTTTAAGTCATTCAACACCATTGATAGCCTTACTGCTGCGAGGTTCATATCAACCTACAAGTCACTGGCGAAAAATGAAGCGGATGGCTCTTCGTGTGACGTAGCGCCGGAAGTGGAGGGGGAGCCTTATGGCCTGTATATCTAGTTGGCCTTGCTCTATCGTGGCTCTACGCCTCTGCATTCGGGAGATGGGCCTGGGGCAGAGTGCTGCATTTCTCGCCTGGCCTCCCCCACCGGCTGTCCTGAGAAGGTTTTTCGTGGTTTTCCATTCTCCTGCACTAAGGCTAATGCCGGGACAGTTCGTAGTATAGGCCACGGCCGCCTACCCCCTCATCTTCTCCGCACATCTCCTTCCCCGTTACAAATCTCCCGTCCTGAGAGACGGCGTAACCGCCGAAGAGACCCGCCTCCCCCTTCAGGGGAGGAATGAAAATGTTTCGTAGTAGTAGTAGTAGACAGGCAGAGGATACCGTCGATATATTCTACCCCCCGCCACACACACACACACACACACACACACACACACACACACACACCCCTTAAAACGTAATTAGAATACCGGTACAAAAAATGTGAACTTCTTTCATGTGGTAGCCTATAGAGGCTTCAGCTACTGAACAAATTTCCTATTTATGATCGGAATTAAAAAGCGCTCGGTAATTCCGCAATTTTCTTGACATTTTAGAATGTGTTCACTGAAAAAGAAAAATAATTTACTGAGCACTCAATGAAATAATAATAATAATAATAATAATAATAATAATAATAATAATAATAATAATAATAATAATAATAATAATAATAGGTCCGGCTCTATGGTGTAGTGATTAGTGTGATTAGCTGCCACTCCCGGAGGCCCGAGTTCGAATCCCGGCTCAGCCACGAAACTTGAAAAGTGGTACGAGGGCTGGAACGGGGTCCACTCAGCCTCGGGAGGTCAACTGAGTATAGGGGGTTCGATTCCCACCACAACCATCCTCGAAGTGGGTTTCCGTGGTTTCCCACTTCTCCTCCAGGCAAATGCCGGGATGGAACCTAACTTAAGGCCACTGCTGCTTCCTTCCTCTTCCTTGTCTAACCCTTCCGATTTCCCCATCCCCCCACAAGGCCCCTGTTCAGCATAGCAGGTGAGGCAGTCTGAGCGAAGTACTGGTCCTCCTTCCCAGTTTTGTCCCTCCGACCCAAAGTGTCACGCTCCAGGACACTACCCTTGAGGGTAGAGGTGGTATCTCTCGCTGAGTCCGAGGGAAAAACCAACCGTGTAGGGTAAATAAATAAATATAATAATCCACTAAACACCATACAGGACCGATCCCAATTCCGACGGATTGCTATGCAGGGTTTCTTCCCTGTGTCCCTCAACCGCACGGGTACAGAGACTACCAAACCGAAGTGGACCGAGTAGAGGAAGCTGGCACACAGACATAAAATGGAAAACTTTCTGGACCATGTAAAGAGTCAAAACGAGCCCCGTGGTCCTAAGTAGGCCTGTACGAAAGAAACAAACCATGCATAATTCTAATTGAGTATGCTAGTTTTCGTTTTGAATTATTGTGACCTGAACTTCCTTTTATGGTGTTCTGTGGTGAACGGGTAGTAATTTCTCATCTCTACCCATGCTTAAGGTAATCTAATCGCTTATTTTGAAAATAGTTTTCATTTTCTGCTTCATTCAAACGAAGGCTGCCTAAGACAAAGCATTCTGAACAATGGAAGGAGATAAGGGACTGAATACCACATACCGGTATTGAGCAGTTCTACTTCATGCAGACGTGGGGGGTTGAACTTCTATGCTTGAGTTTCATCATAAACTTTTAACTGTAGCCCTAACAGTCCTACTTCGAGCCGAATCTTCCGTGCGTTTGAAGATTGCGCTCTTGTAACTGTTGTGAAAGAAGAATATCACACATACACACAGCAAGGGAGAAAATATATAGGCTATAATGACGTATAAGTCCGACTCGTTGGCTGAATGGTCAGCGTACTGCCCTTCGGTTCAGAGGGTCCCGTGTTCGATTCCCGGCTGGGTCGGGGATTTTAATCGCTTCTGATTAATTCTTCTGGTCGGGGACTGGGTGTTTGCCTTCGTCCTACCACTCTCCTCATCATATTTAGACAACATACCACACTATCAAACACCACAGAAACACGCAATAGTGAATACATCCCTCCATAGCGTATAGGGTTGGCGTCAGGAAAGGCATCCGGCCAAATCCACATGTGCGACGCAGTTCGCAGCCGCGACCCCACAGGCGTGGGATAAAGCGGTAACAAAAGAAGAAGAAGAAGAAGAAGAAGAAGAATGACATAAGTTTAAATACAGTGCAATAGAAGTTCTCTAATATCTGTCTGAATTAATGGCACAATCTTATTTTAACTAGTCTTAGAACATGAAGTCATAGGTATGTGAAACTGATTCCTTCCCCACATTTAGTATTCAGGTCCTTTTTCCTGTATGGGAATGTTAACTGTCTGGTCTTAAGATATTTGATTCATTAACTCGTAGACAGTGTTTACATTACACTACTTATTTAGTTAGTTAGTTTTTAGTTCTTACACTTAACCACATTTTGTTTGCAATCTAAAATAAAATAATTTAGTTAAAATAAATTAATAGAATTAAAATTAACTTTAATGAATAACAAAACTAAATTAATATACAAAGCTGACACAATTTAAATTACATTTAAGACTTAAAGTAAACTTAAAATAAGTATGATAATCAAAGTTAAGTAATGAGAAATACTGAAACCTTAAATTAAAGAAAGTCCGCCTGTGTGGTATAGTGGTTAGTGCGATTAGCTGCCAACCACGGAGGGCTGGGTTCGATTCCCGGCTCTGCCACGAAATTTGAAAAGTGGTACGAGGGCTGGAATGGGGTCCACTCAGCCTCGGCAGGTCAACTGATTAGAGGGGGGGGGGGGTTCTATTTCCACCTCAGCCATCCTTGAAGTGGTTTTCCGTGGTTTCCCACTTCTCCTCCAAGCAAATGCCGCCGTGGTACTTAACGTACGGCTACGGCCTCTTTCTTCCCACTTCCTTTTCTATCCGTTCCGATCTTCCCATCCCCCACAAGGCCCCTGTTCAGCATAGCAGTTGAGGCCTCCTGGGTGCGGTACTGGTCCTCCAATCCCCGACCCAAAGTCGCACGCTCCAGGAACTGCCCTTGAGGCGGTAGAAGTGGGATCCTTTGCTGAGTCTGAGGGAAAACCAACCCTGGAGGCTAAATGGATTAAGAAAGGAATTAAAGAAAATTAATTTCTTAAGACTAAGTTTAACTGCCGTGCCTGATCCTAATACATTCTAAGAATGATATAAAAAATCAAATCATACCAAATACATGTGCATAATAATTTTTCTCACAGTTATGTATGTATGTATGTATGTATTGTCCCCTTCAAAAGTGGAAATAATTTATTAAGGGAGAATGATTTATTTCATCAGCGAGTTGTAACATTATTTAATCGCCAGGAGGGTGATATTCTACACTCACGTGCTAGCAGGAACCAGCCGCTTGTGAACCGGTTTTCCCGACCTACCAAGAGAACGAGGAAGCAGGGTGAAATTCCTGTTAGATGTCCTTGAGACACATGTATGTGTACCACGTGATCGGGCGAGCAGCGTGATTACAATCGATAAAAATAATTTCGTGTGGCTATTTCTAGCCGAGTGCAGCCCTTGTAAGGCAGACCCTCCGATGGGGGTGGGCGGCATCTGCCATTTGTAGGTAACTGCGTGTTATTGTGGTGGAGGATAGTGTTATGTGTGGTGTGTGAGTTGCAGGGATGTTGGGGACAGCACAAACACCCAGCCCCCGGGCCATTGGAATTAACCAATGAAGGTTAAAATCCCCGACCTGGCCGGGAATCGAACCCGAGACCCTCTGAACCGAAGGCCAGTACGCTGACCATTCAGCCAACGAGTCGGACACAATCGATCAATAAATGCAAGGTCGAGTGACGTGAAACTAGGGCAGCCAATAAAAATGACAATCTTCACAGGAATGCAACAGATCCACCAATCAGATATAATTAAGAGGCACACCTACGTCTTAAGACAGTGAATTAATGGTAATTCCAAAGGAAAATTTACAGAGGGTTTTTACTTCTGAACACTTGATTTGAGCGTTACTCTGAATGCAGCTACGGTCGAGACTGGACGTCATTACTCTAAATGCAGCTACGGTAGAGACTGGACGTCGTTACACTCTGAATGCAGCTACGGTCGAGACTGGACGTCGTTTGCTTCACTGGGAGACTTTGCATTAGAGAAGGCACTGAGGACTGAATAAACTGCAATTCAGACATTTGGAAAAATTCTCTACGATTTATTTAGGATTGTCATAAGATAAGTGTCTATCTCCGAGTTATTAAACATCGCGTGTGTATCCTGGACTATTGCTAAGACTTTTGTTAGTTTCAGCTTTTCTACGAGAACTCAGAAGAAGAAAGGTCGTTGGTTCGAGCTCGTTTCAAGATGGCTATCCAGTTCCGAGATGAAAACTACTGTTTCCTGTGCACCTTCAGCTCCTCCATGAGTCACTAATCATGTAAGGCGTCGGACATGGGCAAAACTTTGTTCGATGGAAGGTGATGTGACCACGTACTAGGTCATCAGCCAGAATCCAGTTAACACCAGCCACATGAGTATTCTTTAAGAATTTATCTTTCTATCTTTCTGTAAAATGTTTGTAAAACGTAGCCTTACCTTATTCATTTAGATTTCTATTAGTTTAGCAGTAGTTTGTCTTTTCATTCTTCTTTCTTCGGTGGGAGGTAGTTTGTGCTCTGGAATGAATGTGTATTTAGTTCTATTAGTTAGAGATGAGAGTGAATGTCATCGAGAGAGACCTCAACTGTCCTAAAAATTTAGAAGGCAGGAGAAATAAAAGTAAATGAACCCCGCGTTAATCTTGAATGATTTTGAAATAATTTGAAAATTAATTGAGACAGATTAGGACAGTGTTCTAGTGTTTTTCTAAGTGTAAAATTTCATTCTACGACATGTCTGTGGGCTTTAGTTCGTTTAGAGTCATCTGAATAATTTCGTAAGATAGCTTTGCAAGTGAGATTAAGCACGGTCAATAATATAATAATAATAATGAGTAAAAATAATTAAACCTAATTACGGGCTAAAATTTGAATAAGGTCATGGGTTTAATGTTGGTTTGTTCTTGGAAAGAATTATCGTGGGCTCACTTTATGTAAAATAGGCCTGGAACATGGCAATCCTCCGGACGGAGGAATGATGAATTATACGTATATTTTACTGTGCTATTAATTTGAGTATGACTTGCAAATGGACATTATATTTTGTGTGATAATTTATGCATCCATTAGAGTCATTTTGGAAGGAATGTGTCACTGGACATGATTTCTTCGAGCTTGAGTGCAGATTAATTGAGAGCCACGATATTATAGGAGAATAAAAATAAATGCCGCAACTCATGTACCGTAAGCGCGTATTCTAATATTTTGACCTGTGTTGTAGGTATTTTACTTGCTTATTTTGGATGATTTCTATTTAAAAGATTCCCTTGAACATCGTTGTATAACTAATTTTTTCATAAAAGTGATAACCTCAACTCTATCACATTCTAGATTGATACCTGGAATATACATGATATTGTCATCTAGAGAATGATTTCCCTAATTTGGAATAAATCCAAAATTTAATAATAATGGGCTAGTGTTCGTGTAAATAATATTATAATATCGTCGTGTACCTATGTGTGAATGTGTGATGTGTGATTTGATTATATTCTGTGTTTTGTGAATATTTCTTGAATGATTTTGTGATGATATTCTCCACTGTGCGCGTCAAATTTTGACCGATTTACGTTATTTTTGCGTGTCCATGATTGGATGAATTATGAATCTTTAGGAGATTTTATTATAATTTAAGGTAGATTAGGATCTTATTCACTAAAATAAATTGAATAAGAGAAGGCAACGTCCGTGGATTGATGTCACGAGGCTGAATTTTTAGTTATTGTACAGTCACTTATTGCATAACAACGAGTAAAGTTTAGGTTGATATGAGATCAAATAAGAATTAATTAAGAGAAGTTCAGTCACTTAATAATTATAAAAATGAATTGATTGATAAAGGAAGAGTCTAAGGAAGACTTATTAACCATGATTTCTTGAATTAAATATTTTTCAATAATTTTAATAAGGGAAAGAAAATGATCATTTTCTTGTAAAATCAGATGAGCTTCAGAAGGACTATTTTAATTTAAGCAATTTGATTATCATTATAGGAGAGAGTGATACCAGATATTATTTTGATTTTCAATCCATTTTATAGTAAATTAATGATCCATATTATTATTATTACAGACAAGAACATTCGTTGAGCTTTAATTTGATCAAGATTCCTTATAGACGATAGGACGAGGAGAAGAGATTTTCAAGAATTAGTCCCAGATTTTGTAAATTTAATTGTTTATTGGAAGAGCGATAGTTTTTAATAAATGTATAAACCTATTTTAGTTTCCTTTCATTTGTCGCTAGTCCTTCATCTATTCCTGCCTTTAAAATTTTCTGCACAGCCGATAAGCGAACGGTCCACCTCTGAGACCCTCGCTCTCCGGCGAGCTGAGCCCGGCATGATGGGGCAGTATGTATGTATGTATGTATGTATGTATGTATGTATGTATGTATGTATGTATGTATGTTCACTCCTCAGCCCAAAGGCTGGTTGGATCCTCAACAGGAAATGAGGAGTGATGTACCGGTAGTGCCCCGCTGCTTTCCTCACAGAGTCAGAAATTGCTATTACATATTAGTCTGCCAAGCTCACTGAAATGTATGCACTAACCGACCCTATGAACAACATTTTCATACCATTCATAGCAGGAACTGGCTGCATAAGGAATGATATTACTAGTATCGCTCATACCTCATTCACTTTCGTATTGTCAAATCCAAGGATAAGACTGACACTGATCAATGAAAGTAACAAAACTGCTTTAGCCTAAACTGTAAACACTAGGTTTTGCCAGCAAATGCATCTTACAGCTATAATGAAACTAATCCTCAGGCCCACACTCGTTAATACTATAGGCCTAACGATTCAGTCAGTTATCCTCAGCAAGCGTCCTTAAATCTTGATAACGGGCTAGTGTCTCTGACCTGAACTGACCGGCAATTCCATAATCTGGCGCCAGTCACCACAATGTTGATCTATTAACTTTATCTGTGCGGTGTGGGCTAGATCTTGTTATTGTACGGTACTTTCATATTCTATCACAGTCTTATCCTTGACTTTGATAAGATGAAAGGCCATAATCCCTAATCAAACCTAGTAACACCATAGAGTTGGTTGGTGTACGTACGGGTACGTTTGGAGTACGTTTGGGAGCTTGGTGTTACTTGGCAGCACTAGCAGCCTCGGTGAGGATAGCAAAGGGTAACTACGTACATCACTCCTCATTTCCCTCGAGTGCCTTCTTAGTGATACGATAGCTGATAGTGGATCTGTTGAGGATCCAAGCAGTATTCGGGCTGAGGACTTAAAAAAAAAAAAAAAGGAAGAGAAAACTAGTAATTGTAATCATCGTAGTAGCGGGAATGTATATCGCTACGAACTGCTGGTAATACTGGCTGTAGAGAATCCGTAATAGATCAAGGCTAAGACTAAGAAAGGATAACGTTTGATGAAGCTGTGGGGAATTAATCGAATGAAGTAATGAATATGACGCGAAGAGGTTACGAGAGATTATTCATACTTTCCCACCACTTGGTGAGACGCACAAAAGGTTATGCGGTCTTACATTTCGTCCACTTGCTTGTGTCAGATTTCTTGTCTTTCCTTTCCAGCCTCCCTTGCTCAAATCCCTTGTGAGTGGGGGTGGTCGAATATTTCCACTGTATACCTTGCCTGTCGCAGGGGGCAACTTAAAGGTGGACCAGAGGAAAACTACTAGGAAGCGTGGGTTGGCGACCCTAGCTGAACCTGGCATTGCTTCCAGTTACTTGTGTCAGGCTTCTCACTTGCATCTTTCCTATCTGACCTCCCTTAGTCAACGCTTGTTCTCTTCCAGCTTGCATTCGGGAGATAGAAGGTTCGAACCCCACTGTCGGTAGCCCAGAAGATGATTTTCCGTGGTTTTTCATTTTCAAACCAAGAAAATGCTGGGGCTGTACCTTAAATTAAGGCCACGGCCGCTCCTTTCCCACTCCTAGACTTTTCTTATCCCGTTGTCGCCATAAGACCAATCTGTGTCGGTGCGACGTAAAGC
Organism: Anabrus simplex; assembly: GCF_040414725.1. Classification (NCBI taxonomy): domain Eukaryota; kingdom Metazoa; phylum Arthropoda; class Insecta; order Orthoptera; family Tettigoniidae; genus Anabrus; species Anabrus simplex. Next base: position 105,198,741 of record NC_090271.1, on the reverse strand, counting down.
AAATAGAAAAAAAAAAGAAAAAGAAAAAAGAACATCTTTCAGGGTATAGTTTATACTTCAGTGACTTTGTAAGGCTTATATTTCAGTTTTTTTTTATTGCCTTCTGTGAATTAACATTTACAATATTATTTTTCTGTGCAAGTTATCAACCAAAATTTTTGAATATCTTTAGTCTCTCTCGTCTTTCGTGCATTTTCTGAACCTCTTCATCTGTTAATTCTGTCGATTGTCTTACAGCTTCTTTATAAGTACGGAACCATTATACTCACGCTTGAACAAACTAAAGGAAACGAAAATATGATGCTCAGCGGATAGCTGATAATTCTTACGAATGCCACGGGCATACAAAGTAGATATTATGTAAAATACTATTACCATTCACGAATGGTTATTCCAGATTAATGAATCATCCTACTGTTATACAACGCCGGTAGTGCAACATACGGATAATACAACACGGCAGAATGAAGCAGCGAATAGATTATGATAATAATGATGATTATTATTATTAATCATCATTGTCATCATATCCTACCTTATCAATGCAACCGTGTTTCTCTTCTTTCTGAATTGCTTCTGATCTTGATAGTTCTTGCACTCTGTTACGCGTGTTATTTCATCCGCCTCTTTTTTGTTTCTCTCTTCAGTTTTCTTCCTTAAGATTTTACCTTCAGTTATGTTTGTGAAATAGGTATTTTGCCTTAGAAAATTATTAATTACTAAAAAGTGCTGCCTTACTTCTCAGAATTGTGTTTATTAGATGCCTGCGTTCTCTGAATATGTTTAGGACATTTCGTTAGTTTTCCTTTCCGTCCAGGTCTTTCTGGTCATATATTTCCAAATCGACAACGCCATTGCCTTCTGGTGTTTGTGGTCTTATTTAACAATATCCAGCTCCCGCACATTCCAGTTGACAGTCTTAATAATAATAATAATAATAATAATAATAATAATAATAATAATAATAATAATAATAATAATAATAATAATAATAATAATGGCGAATGGCCCCCGAGCCACTGGAATTAACCAATTGAGGTTCAAATACCCGACCCGGCCGGGAATCGAACCCGTTACCCTCTGGACCAAAGGCCAGTACGCTAACCACTCAGCGATGGAGCCGTACATAATAATAATAATAATAATAATAATAATAATAATGGTTTTACGTTTCACTTACTGCTTTTACGGTCTTCAGTACCGATGAGGTGACGTAATTTCGTTCTGTGGGAGTTCTTTTCCTTCTCGATAGATTTACTGACAGAAGGCAGGTGCATTTTATCACCTTCAAATATCACCGGACTGAGCCGGGATCGAACCCGCCAACTTGGGCTCTGAAGACCAGTGTTTCTTCCGTCTGAATTGCTCAGCACGGCAGCGAATACAATGCCAAGAATCTCACTGTATGAGAATGTGGACATCAGTAGCGTAGCCAGGATCGACGATAGTGGGGGTTATACACTGCTCAAAAAAATTAGAGAGACAAGAAATTGATCGCGTGTACCATGCAAGTAGTCCATGATTACGATATACACTGTTTCTCTTATTCTTCCGATATGTTTTAAGAATGAGAGGAATCCTCCACATTTCGTTGGAAAGCCATGGCTCAGTGGCAATAGTCAATTGTATCGTGCTATGGGTCAGAGTGAAAAGGACGAGCAATGTCTCATTCTGTCATCTAGTGAGTGTAAGTAAAGAGTACATCTCTATACTCTTTGTGTACATTTCATCGGTCGAAATAAGGTATCTGAATGAGGCGGAACGTGTTTGGGCAGTGACATTAAATCAGGAAGGTTAGACTTTTCGTACAATGTCTACAGAGCTTAATGTGGCTTCATCTGTTGTTGGGAGGCTTTGGAAACGATTTCGTGAAACTGGTACTTACACACGAAAGCCAGAACAAGGGAGAAAATTGAAAACATCGGCCAGAGAAGACCGATATGTGGTGAATTGTTCTCTCCGCTGGCGCACTGCGACTGCCCGTGACCCATAAAATGATTTAAGAGCAGCAACTGGTTGCAGTATCAGTGACCAAACAATACGCAACAGATTCTGAGAGGCAGGTTTGAGACCAAGAATAGCTCATCAGGTCCCTTGGTTAACTGTTCGGCACGAGAGAAATCAACTTCGATTTACTGAGGACCATAGGAACTGGCAGCTGCGTCACTGGCGCAGTGTATTGTTTACTGACGTTCGTCTAACACGGTTCGACAGACGTATACGTGTATATCGTCGTTGCGGTGAACGTTATACTGAAGCAGCAGCCCAGGAAATGGACAGATTTGCCAGCAGCTCAGTCATGGTGTGGGCTGGCATCACAATTGATGGCCGATCAGACCTTTAGATAATCAGAGGCCGACTTAATGCTTAGAGGTATATCAACGAGATTGTACTGGATCATGTTATGCCCATTGTAGTTGTACTGAGTCCCCAGTTTATCCTGCAACACCACCGTGCGAGAGCGCATTCAGCAGCAGCCATTATGGGAACTCTACAGGACGGCGCGATTCAAACCTTAGACTGGCCTGCTCTGAGTCCTGACCTCAGTCCCATTGAGCATTTAAGGGATATGCTGGACAGACACCTTTGGGCCCGTCCTGTAGCACCTCAAACTCTTAAAAATTTTGTAGAGGTCCTTATAGAAGATTGGAACAAAATTCCACACGAAACTGTTCGCAGACTTGACAGGAGCATGCCTAAAAAATGTGAAGCAGTAATACGGGCACGTGGAGGGCCAACCAGATATTGAAATGTTTCTTTTTGTGATCTATGCGAATTAATTGAAGGACTTCCCATGGTTTACGACATTGTGTTGAATTTCTGGTCATGGAACCAACATGTGTGATAAGAAGTGAACAGGATATGCACATTTCAGTTAAATAAAGGTTTCGTTTTCCAGATAAAATGTCTTTTTCACTCCAACCATTCCTGAAAAAATAATGCAGGTGTTTAAAATGTTGTCCCTCTATTTTTTTCAGCAGTGTAGTTACAAAATGATTATAGAACGTAATAAAGGTGGCTTGTGCGGGTGTAGTGCGTCCATGCATGAGTGTTATTATAAGGACACTGGTACAAGTAAATTATCTTGATATTCAGATTGCAGTACCGATACACTACAAAATTTTACATTAAAATACAGAACAAGAACAACATGATCAAGTTGAACAGTTTTACATCGTATGGTATGTTCAGATTACAATCTAAATTAAACTTCAAGGCTTCGTAGAAAATAGATTAAAGAGATCTGTTGGTTTTACAATTATGTCTCTGTGAATGTTCGAAGGAGCCAACCCTTTGAGTCGACTTTCACTTGTTTATTGTCATTTTCAATCAATCAATCAATCAATCAATCAATCAATCAATCAATCAATCAACAATCAATCAATCAATCAATCAATCAATCAATCAATCAATCAATCAATCAATCAATCAATCAATCAATCAATCAATCAATCAATCAATCAATCAATCAATCAATCAATCAATCAATCAATCAATCAATCAATCAATCAATCAATCAATCAATCAATCAATCAATCAATCAATCAATCAATCAATCAATCAATCAATCAATCAATCACTACTGATCTGCATTTAGGGCAGTCGCCCAGGTGGCAGATTCCCTATCTGTTGTTTTCCTAATCTTTTCTTAAATGATCGCAAATAAATTGGAAAATTATTGAACATTTCCCTTGGTAAGTTATTCCAATCCCTAACTCCCCTTCCTATAAACGAATATTTGCCCCAATTTGTTCTCTTGAATTCCAACTTTACCTTCATATTGTGATCTTTCCTACTTTTAAAGACACCACTCAAACTTATTCGCCTACTGTTTTCTATTTATTGTCTTTTGTAAAATAATAATGTTATTTTAACGCCCCACTAACTACTTTTGAAGGTTTTCGGAAACGCCGAGGTGCCGAAATTTTGTTCCGCAGGATTTCTTTTAAGTGCCAGTAAATCTACCGACACGGGGCTGACGTATTTTAGCACCTTCAAATACCACCGGACTGAGCCAGGATCGAACCTGCCAAGTTGAGGTCAGAAAGCTAGCGTCAACGTTCTAAGCCAATCAGCCCGTTTATTTTCTTTTGTAAAAATCCCGTGGTGGTGATGGTGGTGGTGGTGGGGGCCTCTAACCCCCAGTAACGCCCCCCCCCTGGCTAGACCCCTGATGGGCATATCATGCATATTTTCTTACTACATATATACATTTATTCTTGTACGTAGTCCAAGCCCCAGGTTCGGTTCCCATTTTAACTGCACAGGATTTATTCCTCTGGGGGCTGGCGTTTGTGCTCGTTTAATGTACTTAATCTACACACAATACACTACACTATCAACCATCCCAGAGTGAATACATCTCTCCGCAGGAACGAGCATCCAGCCGTAAAATTGGGCTGAATCCACATCAAGTGCCGACCCGAATAAATGAGTAAACAAGGCCAGGAATATAATAATAATAATAATAATAATAATAATAATAATAATAATAATAATAATAATAATAATAATAATAATAATAATCCTGTGTGTCAAGAAGTTCAGGAGACTATTTGCATAGGCCAGGTGCTGGCCATATTGTTGTTTCACCCTTTGAAACAACATTCCTCACCACTAGCAGACTAACTCTTAGAGAATTTCTTCTTTGCATAAGATTTTGGTGTTCATCTTCTTGATCCCAGCGAACGAATTACCGAGAGAATGAATATAATCGAAGATAGGTTTTCTTTTTGGTTGATACTATAAGCCCAAGTATATTTGCTCAAGATACTTGATTCTGGTGGTAGAATCTCACGAAGTCTATGGGAAGGCAGGCCATTTTACCGACCACAAATGCCATTCCTGGCTGCTGGACCATACAGATGTAAGATAGACCTCATGGCTTCTTGCCAAGCCAGGCAGCTGAAGAGGGTCTTATATCCTGTCATAAAACCAGCAGAGTGGAAGGCCAAGGCACCATTTTATAGCAGACCTGAATAAGTTGCGTTGAGATTAATGGGTTGATGGTATGTAACTTCAGATTCTGAGATTCGCTAGCCGTTGGGGTAACGTAAATAACTTCCCCTGTCGGGGAGTATAGTACATATTGGAATTTTTTCCTGGACTCGAGAGAACAGGCAAATAGGTTATATTTCATAATTATGTTACCTAGAGTAACGATATGCATATTTAATTGTTGAAGACAGCGTATTTTAGCACTGATCAAGATATAGGACTAAAATTATATATAAAATTTTCTAGCATTTAGCATATTGTAGTTTTTTATGAAGGAAGTGGATGTCAAAATATCAGCGCATTAACTGCTGGATTTTCTATATATTCCAATTTAAATTGGAGAAAATGACAGGGTCCACCTCTGTGGTGCAGTGGTTAGTGTGATTAGCTGCCACCCTAGGAGGCCCGGGTTCGATCCCAGCTCTGCCACGAAATTCGAAAAGTGGTACGAGGGCTGGGACGGGGTCCACTCAGCCTGGGAGGTCAACTGAGTAGAGGGGGAATTCGATTCCCTCCTCAGCCAGCCTCGAAGTGGGTTTTCCGTGGTTTCCCACTTCTCCTCCAGGCAAATGCCGGGATGGTACATAACTTAAGGCCATGCTCGCTTCCTTCCCTCTTCCTTGTCTGTCCCTTCCAAACTTCCCATCCCCCATAAGGCCCCTGTTCAGCACAACAGGTAAGGCTACCTGTTGGGCGAGGTAGTGGTCCTCCTCCCCAGCTGTATCCCCCGATCCAAAGTTTCACGCTCCAGGACACTGCCCTTGAGGCAGTAGAGGTAGGATCCCTCGCTGAGACCGAAGGAAAAGCCAATCCTGGAGGATAAACAGATTAAGAAAGAAAGAGAAAAAGAAAGAAAGAAAGAAAGAAAGAAAGAAAGAAAGAAAGAAAGAAAGAAAGAAAGAAAGAAAGAAAGAAACAGTTACAAATAAAAATACATGTAAATTAATAATATGGACCTGCTTTCTCACAAAATAGGTATATGCACTTATATTTAGAAATCAGTATGCAAGGCAATACATAATTTTATTTTGTAATTTGAGAGCACACGCTAAAACCTTAAAACGTAGACTTTCGCGACCAATAAATGACATAATTATATCTTGTGGATATTAGGTCGTGTTATAAATATATGCTAGCGGACCCGTCCTGCTCCGCAGCATTCCTTATAAATAGGACAGGTAACTCATCTTTATATGCCTGTCGCAGTCATATTGTTTGGCAGCCCTTTTCAATAGTTTTATGAACATTTAATACTGGTAAATAATAATTGATTAATTCGTAATGTCGTTTATTACACTTTTTTCCGTACAATATTCTCAGTATTCGACCATTCGGCCGTATTTGGATCTTCATTTTCAAACGCCTTGCTCGAGATAGTGCAACATACAATTGGTCGTGACTGAACACTGGTTCGGGTAAGGAGACTACCCACGTTTTCAAGAGTTTGTCCCTGCGCTTTATTAATGGTCATGCAGAAGGCTAGCTTGATACCTTCCCGTCTGTGCGTACGTCGACTGTTTTTTCTTAGCAGCATGTAAGTTATTAGGAACGTTCTGCCATCTGTTAAGTATATTCAGAAGCTGCGGAAGGTCGGAGATCAAAGAGTATCTAGCAGAGAATAGTATTCTTCCATGATCAGAGTTAGTGTGTACTCTCTGACTTAACAGGTAGTAATCAAACATGGCTGCATGCAGTGACATTACTAAGGATGAACATCACATAAATATCAATATTAATGAAAGTGTTAGTTGTTTAGCAATCTGCTAAGCACAGAATGTATTGTGGGTTACAGTAAGCCTTTGTGGTGGTGATTATTGTATTTTTTTTTTTTTTTTGCTAGGGGCTTTACGTCGCACCGATACAGATAGGTCTTATTGCGACGATGGGATAGGAAAGGCCTAGGAGTTGGAAGGAAGCGGCCGTGGCCTTAATTAAGGTACAGCCCCAGCATTTGCCTGGTGTAAAAATGGGAAACCACGGTAAACCATCTTCAGGGCTGCCGATAGTGGGATTCGAACCTTCTATCTCCCGGTTGCAAGCTCACAGCCGCGCGCCTCTACGCGGACGGCCAACTCGCCCGGTGATTATTGTTTTAAGAGGAAGTACAACTAGGCAACCATCCTCTATATAACACTAATCAGAGAAAAATGGAAGGGGTCCGACACTTCGAAAAATGACGGTATCGGCCAAAGGAAGACAAGGGCCACGAAGAAAGTGAAAATGAAAGACTCCCTACGCCTCCATACGTAATACCATCGGGGTCGGAAAAGAACAAGAGTTTACTAAGGAAGGACTGATAGGATAGATGGAAGTGAGGAGCCAGGCACAAGTAAGTGGAAGCAATGCCAGGACTCAGGTCGCCAACCCACGCTCCAAAGTTCAGAGCCCCTGGGGCCCTTTTAGTCGCCTCTTACGACAGGAAGGGGATATCGTGGGTGTTATTCTACCGCCCCCACCCACAGGGGGCGGTAAGCCTTTGCCTGCAATTATTGGAGTGGTCATTTAGTGATTTAATTTCTAGGATTACTCAAAGTTGGCTGAACGTAGAGGCCTATCAATGTCTCATGATTTACCGGCAGGTAATTCCGGAGAGAATTAAACAGAAATTAAGCAAATCGGTCCAGTAGAATGGACGGACGGATTTGCCGAACCTCGTTTTAGTAAACTCTTTTAATATATAGGTTTCGATCAAAAGTTTATCCCAAATTCATTTTAGATTTTTAGCCTGGCATTCAGTGGAAACATCACTATTCAAGATAATATGGAGAGGTGACTTGAAGAAAATTCAGAACATGGGTTAGCCTTCTAATTTAAAGTAAATTGAAAGTATAATTCAGACAATGCACACATTCAAAAACAAAATAAAAAATCACGTTTTTTCATGCTAGTTAGCTGTGGTGCAGTGTAAATTTTAAACAATGAAGGTAAAATGAGCAGTAAAATATTGTATGGGATAGCCTATCTCAGAACATTACACCGTGTGGGTGGGGACGATGGAATACATGCATGGTATCCCATGCCTGTCGTAAGAGGCGACTAAAAGGGGCCCCCATGGGCTCTCAACTTGTGGTTTGGTGACCATGGAGCCCTAGCTGAGTCTGGCATTTCTTCTATTTAATTGTGCCACATTCCTCATTTTCATCTTTCCTATCGTATCGTATTCTATCCTAGCCTCTCATAATTTTCTATTCCGACTCTGACGGTATCAAGTTTGCGGGGCCTAGGGCATCTTTCATTTTCATGCCCTTCGTGGCTCTTCCCTTTCTTTTAACGATCCTTTATTCTTCGAAGGGACTGTCTGACCTCTCCCAGTTTTCTTCTGTTTAGTGTTTTTTTTTCAATTTTGCTTTACGTCGCACCGACACGTATACTGTAGGTCTTATGGCGACGATGGAATAGGGAAGGGCTGGGAGTGGGAAGGAAAAGGCCGTGGCCTTAATTAAGGTACAGCTCCAACATTTGCCTGTTCTGAAAATGGGAAACCACGGAAAACCACATTCAGGGCTCCCGACAGTGGGGTTCGAACCTACTATCTCCCGAATGCAAGCTCATAGCTGTGCGACCCTAACCGCACGGCCAACTCGCTCGGTCTGTCATATGGCCTTACTCCACATGAATACTGCGGAGATGTTTCGAAATTTGATCCAGGCTTTTGGCACGCAATCTGGTGATTATAAATTGTACACCACCATCTTACCTACCCTGCCGACCAACACACTGATGGTTAGATTTTTTCGACCATCGGGACTCGAACCGGCTAACCACGGTGTCAGAGTATTTATAGACTTCAACGCTTTAACGACCATGGCTATCAGGCAGGCGGCCAGTTTAGTGTTAAGGGAGAATGGTTGTCCAGTTGTACTTCCTCTTAAAACAGTGACCACCACTACAAAATATTCATGAACATGTACATTTCCTAAGAATGAAGTGTGGTAGTAGGGTCTGTAGTTAACTGCACAGGCTTGGTTGTATGGAAAATCATTATATTTCAACTTTGAATTGACATATATTTTAAAAAATCTGATTTTGCATTACTTTTAGAATGTAAGAAATGTATATTTAAAAAAGCAAATCAAAGTCATCTCCGTACAGACCACGAAGGCTCTGGGAGGGGTGGAAGGTAAAGGCTTCCACTATCCTGAACCTCAGCATTTGGTGGGGTAGAATGGTTAGGTCTACGCCCGTCCCTCTTTGTCCCTAATAATTAACCTGGTACTCATTTTTGATGTAGGCTGAGTGAACCTCATGGCCATGTGCATCTCCGGAAATGGACATCTCGTTTCTTACATTTTTCGACTTCTTGACGGGGAATCGAACCCATCTCCTTCCGGGTGAACCGAGCATGCCTTTACCGCCTCGGCCAGACAGCACGTAATTTATATTAAAAGGAATAATACATTGCGCGTTTAAAGATTAATTGCACCGCGTAGAATAACTTCCTTCAGGCTGTGATCAACTCTTCCACTTTAATGTGAATAGTCTTTGTGCCCACGGCATATTTTGCTCTCGCTCTGTGTGCCAGCTTGGTCAGTTCATATTTTATCACCACGCCGGGAGAGGTGGAGGAGGGTCGAACGGAGCCATGAATTCGCAGGACATTGGGCCACACGGATGGTGGGGTAACCAATGAACAGGAAGAGAGATTTTTTCCGTGGTGCCAAAAACTACCCCGTTTTCATAAATATACGCTCAGTTGGAATCACACCCCATATATCACATTGGGTCCAGCTAGGCGCTAGCAGCGTTCAACCCTTACCAGTGTTTCTGGCTTCTGAACTTTTATAAGAGGTCATTAAAATCTTCTTTGGCTAACATAATTAAGGAGGCTATTCTTAACTCTTAACTGAAATCATATAATTTGTAACGTGCCTGGTGTCTGCCAGACTTCAGAAATTTAGTATTGAATTATACACTGTTTTCTTACTTTCTTTGTTTTGCTTTTTGAATTAGTTCAAGCATACGTTTCCAAACACGCCACAGCAAGATTTGGAGAAAATTTACAATCCCAAAAGAGTACACGAAAATACTAGAATGAAGCTCCGGAAAATCATCCTATTTTTCTTAAATATCTAGAAACAAAACTTTTGCTAGTTGCTTTACGTCGCGCCGACACAGACAGGTCTTATGACGGCGATGACAAAACTTTTAATAATTACTTTTCTTTTATAAGGAACCTAGAATCGGGGTCCGCCTCTGTGGTGTAGTGGTTAGTATGGTTAGCTGTCACCCCCCGGAGGCCCGGGTTCGATTCCCGACTCTGTCACGAAATTCAAGAAGGGCATTTGACCAGTGCAGGATATTGTAAATAAAAAATGTGTGTGATTAAATTAATTCCATCCTCTGGTCTATGGAGTTTGGGCAGCCCAAGTAGGGGACTGGGGACTTCGAGGGCCCGGGGACTGCTACGGTAGCTGTGAAGGCCCTTCAGGAACTCTGAAAAGTGGTGGCAAAAGGGGCTCTGGTTAAGACGCAGCAGGTCGTTATGCTACTTAGGTTCCAAAATGGGTAAAAAATAAATAAATAAATAAATGCAGTATTAATTTTAATCTTATACCAGTTGTATAGTATTATTAGAAGTAATTTCACATACTGTGTATGAGTTGACAATGTTTGTAAGTACAGGAAATATTATAAGTAGAATTTTGTAAACAATATAAATTTATTAAGGATGAGTGTGTGTTTAATAGAAAAAATTGTTAGCGTAAATTGTATAATATTGTATTCTAGGAACATATTCTTCTTCTCTTGTTAATTTAAAATTTAGTGCTTGACAATAATGTATCTTAGTGTACCATTTGCCACCGAGGTAGACAGCTCATTTGCAAATAAAGAGATTTTAATTTGATTTGAAATCTTGTAACAATTGTATAGTATATTTTGAAGAGATTCCACATACTATATATAAGTTGATTATGTGTGTAGGTACAGACGATATTAAGAGTAGAACCTTTTAAATAATATAAATTTGCTAAGGATGAACTGTGTGTTTAATAGAAAAAATTGTTAATCTAAATTGTATAATACTCTATTTTAGGAAAAATGCCTTCTTTTATTTTTCATTTACAATTTAGTTGTAAAGAACAACGTATTTTTGTGTATGATTTGCCACCGAGGTAGAGACCTCATTTGCAAATAAAGTATTTTGATTTGATTTGAAAAGTGGATCATCCTATTTTTCTTAAAAATCTAGAAACAAAACTTTTAATAATTACTTTTCTTTTATAAGGAACCTAGAATCGGGGTCCGCCTCTGTGGTGTAGTAGTTAGTATGGTAAAGCTGTCACCCCCGGTGGCCCGGGTTCGATTCCCGACTCTGTCACGAAATTTAAAGTGGAACGGAGTCGCCTCAGCCTTGGGAGGTCAACTGAGTAGAGGGTGTTCGATTCCCACCTCAGCCTTCTTCGAAGTGGTTCTCCGTGGTTTCCCACTTCTCCTCCAGGCAAATACCGGGATGGTACTTAAGGCCACGCCCCCTTCCTGCCCTTTTCCTTGCTTATCGCTTCCAATCTTCCCATCCCCCAGAAGGCCCCTGTTCAGCATACTGGGTGAGGCCGCCTGGGCGAGATACTGGTCCTTCTCCCCAGTTGTATCTCCAGATCCAAAGTCTCACGCTCCAGTACACTGCCCTTGAGGCGGTAGAGGTGGGATCCCTCATTGAGTCTGAGGGAAAAACCAACCCCGGACGGTAAACGGATTAAGAAAGAAAGAAAGAAAGAAAGAAAGAAAGAAATAATTTGAAAAGAATCACATTTACTGCAAAACTCAAATAATAAGTTCACATTTTGATTTCCGGAATTTATGTTCGTTAGATCAATTTCATCTGTTTCTATCATACGCTTCCTGTTCTGAATCAGTTTCATCACCACGTTTTCTATCTTGTAATCCGGACCAATATCACTGTCATCTTTTTTTTTTTTTTTTGCTAGTGGCTTTACGTCGCACCGACACAGATAGGTCTTTTTGGCGACGATGGGATAAGAAAAGCCTAGGAGTGGGAAGGAAGCGGCCGTGGCCTTAATTAAGGTACAGCCCCAGCATTTGCCTGGTGTGAAAATGGGAAACCACGGAAAACCATCTCCAGGGCTGCCGGCAGTGGGATTCGAACCCACTATCTCCTGGATTTAAGGTCACAGCCGCGCGCCCCTAACCGCACGGCCAACTCGTCCGGTTCACTGTCGTCCGAAGGCTGGTTTGATCCTCTGCAGCTCCGCCAACAGCTGTCGTAAATAGCCTAGGCGTCACTGAAGAGGCGTACTAGGGAAATGAGGAGTGAGGTAGTTTCCCGTTGCTTTCCTCACAGAGCCAGCCGCTACTATTACATATCAGTCTGCCAAGCCCACTGAAATGCATGCACCAACCGACCCTATGAGCGATATTTTCACACCATTCATAACAGGGACTGGCTGCATAAGCAATGATATCAGTCACTTTCATATTGTCAAAGCCAAGGATGAGACTGAGACAGGTCAATGAAAGTAACAAATTTGATATAGCGTATACCAGAAGACATAGTGCACTGTAAACACTGCATCTCGCCAGCAAAGGCATCACTGTCATCTAACATTTCCATAATCATTTCTGCTGAACTAATTTCGAAGTTTGGTGATTTGCTCTCAGAATTCGTTGAGAATAACCAGTTTGTGTTTCGACATTCTCAACCTCTTCTGATTGTTGAGATGGAACTGGTCGTGGCTCCAGTTTTACGAATTACAGTAATTACACAATACTGCCAGTAATAACAATACGTAGTATTATATTAACAGTACCTATCACAATAAACACAAAATACTACTAATCATAATAAACACAAAATATTGATTAACATGACTCACGAACGATAGTCACCTAAGTGGTATCATACGTCTGGGAGCGATCTTATCGCGCTTTTACTGAAGGTCAAACAGAGCGAACGGCAGGCCACCTTCACTGTATGGATCCAAACGCCCCAACTACCGGCTGGGCAAAATAAAACTGTTCCGGAAAATATTTACAATAGGACTGACACGGGATTGGCTCTTGTTAATGAATATCACAGAAGATGCCGAGAACGGCCTAATCTGAAAAAAAGAAAAATTGAAGATCCAAAATTCCTGACTACACTTCACTCAGAAACCACCGACAGAACTCAGCTCAACTCGCGAAGGTTCGTCTGGACGCTTTAACGCATGCAAAACAGTAAATTTGTAAGGATACAGATCCTTTTTGATAATGTTTCGACACGACGAGCTCTTAATTCCCACTTGCACAGACAAACAGCGTTGAGATTTCGTCGGACTTCGTTCCAGGGTTTCCTTCACTCACACAGTATTTTCTGGTGTTCGAACTCTTTCCGGATAGTTACGGTTTTTATTCGCTTCAGAGCCTGTTTCACCCCATTTTGCCACTAAGTTTTGCATTGCAGACTTTGCTGGAGATTTTGCCAAAACACTTCAAGTCTTAAACTCTTGCGCAAACAGTTTTCACACAGGTTTTCTTCGAATCGCGCTTCGCCTAATACTCGACAATGGACACGCGCTGTTTTATTGTGTGTCGCATTCAACTGGTCATTAAACACGTTTGCTCCTCTCACTCCTTACACGTAATGACACAGCGACGCACTCGGGAGATGCGGAAGGTGCGTACGCACAGACATATAACAGCAACCGGTTGATGCATCGAAATGACGGTTTCCAGCATTTCCTGTGATGCGCAGTTCTCGTGTTCATTAACAAGGATCAATTCCGCGGCAGTCTTATAAATATTTTCGGGGCCAGTTTTATTTAGCCTACCCTATGTAAAGTACACAAACGGAGGAAGAATTAGGACCCCAGAAGGAGAGGAGATGGCCACCAGAAAGTTGAGCAGCCGTCTCACGGACGTATGATACCTGTTGGGGGTTAATGTTTCAATGACTGTGAACTCAATTCCAAACTTTTATTCATGACTTTCTCTTGTTAACCCATTTTTGACGAATTAGTTGCTTTAATCACAGCAGTAATGCCACCTACCGGAGATAAGTCAGTGCAATGCTATTGTTGTTACGTTTAGGTGCTTAGGACATTGTGCCTCATTATACATATATCTTTCTTTTTTTACAATTTGTTTTAAGACGCACCGACACAGATATATCTTGCGGCGACAATGGGATAGGAAAGGGCTGAATGGGAAGTGACCGTAGCTTTAATTCAGGTACAGCCCCAACATTTGTCTGGTGTGAAAATAAGAAACCACGGTAAACCATCTTTACAGCTGCCGACAGAGGGGTTCAAATCCACTGTCTCCTGAATGCAAACTGATAGCTACGTGACCCAGAACACGCAGCCACTTGGTCGGTCATTTTATTTTCTTCCGCCTCGGTGATATTACTGCATTCGAGTCATGGGCTTTCAATTGCCGCCCCCCCCCCCCATTTATTATTCCTTTTCCTCTCATTATTTGAGTGATCGTTTATTCATGTTAATCTTCTCACGACCAATATGAGGATGGCCATGCAGTTTTTCACCTTATAAAATAAATATTGACAGAAACCAACATACCATCGCTAGTTAATTCGTCAAGACGGTAACTAAATAACATTCCCATGTCAGTGGTTCTCGCTGTTGATGGACTTAGCAACACAAGAATGAATGCGTGAATATTTTCGTTATCTTTTTATTTATTTATTTATTTATTTATTTATTTATTTATTTATTTATTTATTTATTTATTTATTTATTTATTTATTTATTTATTTATTTGTCAAGGCACCTGAGCTAAAGCGCAGTGTGGTGCAGTACATTCTATTATTCACATGGCTACAGAATATTTAAAAAAATTATTTAATGCGCACATTGGGCAAAGATTTATTAAACGAGGAATCTAATATATCCTGAATATCCATAAAATACAAAGTCATGCATTAAAGAAGAAAAACTTCATTCAGCTCTTTAACCGATGATAGTGTAACGAGAATGGATGTGACATTACCACGCATTAGAGCTAGGCTGATGCGCTAAATAAGTTGATCGCTTATCGCCGAAAATCCGAGCAATCCGGTGGCCAGCCTCTTTGATAAAATTGAGGCACTCATTGCCCCAGATACCAATCGATTCAATGGCTTCTGGCACGAAGAAGAATTTGTTCTAATGAATTAATGAAAATCCACAGCCTATTTCCAGTCATTCGACCGGGTCAGCAATGGAATGAATGAAACCCCCATCTAGCGGTGAGGATAGGAATTGTGCCGGCTGCCGAAGCCTGTCGCACACCTCTGGGGCAATGATTAATGAATGACAGTGGATAGTGTGGCTGGAATGAAATATGACAGGGAAAACCGGAGAACCCGGAGAAAAACCTATTCCGCCTCCGCTTTGTCTGGCACAAATCTCACATGGAGTGATCAGGATTTGAACCACGGAACCCAGCCGTGAGAGGCCGGCGCGCTGCCGCCTGAGCCACGGAGGCTCTCCAAATAAATTAATACACTCCAGTAATATAAAGCTGTTACATCAAATAGTTCAACAATAATTTTGTACTGCATATCACACATATGTTATCATACAATAGAAATATAATAATATGTTAACTCGAAATTCAAAATAAATGATTGTCATGTATGTATTTTAGTTTAGAATTGTTACTTGCGCAGATACTCTTAAGTAGAAGTTCGTGAAAACTACGATAATCAGGAATATCTTCGTAATTATTCATCGCATGGTAAAATCGCGTGAAACATAAAATGTATTTTTGCAAACATTTTTCTATTTTTTGATACAGCTAATGTTAACGGAGAAATTTTACATTTCCTGTTTTGGCGCCCTTAATACTCTTACTCCACTGAATACGAATAAAATAATATCTATCCCAGTATTCAACCCGGCATATCCCTGAACTAAAATACCGTGTTTCGAGAAATTCTGTTCAGCCGTCTTCCCCTGACGCAACAAAGAAATAGGGCTGATGGGCATAATTTGAAGTGAACTCACCTTCGATTTTTGTACTGCTAATCCGAGATAAAACTGGCAAAAAACTGAAGTTTAGAGACAAAATTATAATTCTATTTATATGCATCACTTTCGAGTTAATACCGTATTAAATCTGTCCCGGTAGTGGAACGGGCATGGCATTAGCTTCTCAAATAGAAAGACCGAAGTTCTATTTTCGGTAAATACTTTTTTCTCCCACCTTCTAATCAAGGCGGCAAGCTTGTAATCGTATCACAATCCCGAGATATGTAGACTATATTATTACGTTCATTTCAGTGTCAATTTTTTCATGTGTTAAATGTAAAAGCTGGAAGGTATCCCGTATTGGAGATTTTGTTTGAGAATTCTGTTCTAATTGCGGAAGAGCAACAACAACAACAACAACAACAACAACAACAACAACAATGGAAAGTACGAAGAATTACGTATAACAGCATCGAAGAATTGGATGTGCCATTTGGGTGAGAATAGGGGAGTATATATGACTGGATGCCTATATAACGGAATGTTCAATGCGGTCCAGTGTCCATTCCCATCCGTTGGCAATTGTCCAGTGTACAGTATATGGTACAGTGTCTGATACAGTATCTTGAATGTGTTGAACTGCTGTCGTCTACGGTCTATTTTTACGGCCTAGTAGAGTTCTAAGGAGAAGATGACTTGTGTTTTACAAGGTGAACAGTATAGCTAAAACATCAGTGAATGGCTCTAATGTACAGTCAACATTGAACGGACCTTCGTCGGGGGACAGATTCTAAAAGGAGAGGCTCGTCGTCCATATCCAATCTAAGCTGTGCCTGCTGCAGCATCTCTCCACATTTTGTGGAGGCGTAGGAGCAGTCCTCATGGCGTGTTCCAATTTATCCCAGGGATGTTCGATAGAGTTACATTCCGGGGAACTGGGCGAGCCATGTGTTCCCATGTATCTTTTTCCCGATTTAACTTTGTTTATGTTCACGGGTTAGGACAAAACTTTCCAGTCTTTTGTTTATTTCGAAGGGCTGTTTATATGTTTGTTACAAGTGTTTGATGGAACGGATCTCCACGGATAAAGTCATCGTAGAATATAGGTAGTTTACTCCAAGTCATTGTGGACATTTCATTTAGGGTATAATCTTTGTGCAGTTCCTGTCCTTTTAGTCGTTTTAATGGGTTAAGTAAGGCCCAAAGCAGATGAACCTCATGTACACAACCTGAGAGAAGAGTATATTATCATGTTTTTATTTAAATTCGAGGGATCCATTATGGTGAACTTTGGCGCCCAAATTTACGAACATTTTGATCATTATAGTTATTATATTGTATTAAGCTTTGAACAGAGGAAGCTCTCCGAATAAGAACCCATGGAGATAGTGATGGAAATAAGGAACCCTCTGGGCATCACGTCGGGGTTGGTAGAGAACAAATGTTGATCACACAGTAGTAGCAGAACGGGATTATCAGCAAAAGTTTACAATAACCAAGAAAAAAAAAAGGAAAGGAGATCCGATTCTTGGAATAATGAAGCAATGAATTACTGGGAGAGTATGCATTTTGAGCATTCAGGCGGAAGGCTGGTTTAATCCTCAACAGATCCACCGTCACAGATGGCCTAGATGTCACTGAAGGGACATATAGAGAAATGAAGAGTTAGGAAGTTTATCTTTGCTTTCCTCAACGAGTCAGAAGTTCTATTACGTATCTGTATGCCAAGCCCACTGAAATACACGCATCAATCGATCCTATGATTGGCATTTTCGCGCCATTCATAACAACGACTGGCTGCATAAGGAATGGCATTACTAACGTCGCTCCTACCTCAGTCACTTTCATATCGTCAAAGTAAAGGATGAGACTGAAACAGTCAATGCCAGTAACAAATTTATTCTAGCTCATACGAGAAGACAGAATGCACTGTAATATACTAGGTACTGTGGCTAAGTGGTCTATGTAGTGGCCTTCGGTTCAGAGGGCCCCGGGTTCGATTCCTGACAAAATCGGGGATTTAAATCCTAAATGATTAATTCCCCCGACTCCGTAACTGGGTGTTGTTCGTAACATTCCTGAATCTCATACACCACACACAACACTATCCTAGACTACAATAACACGCAGGTTGCCATACACGACAGATACTGCCCACCTCGTCGAAGGGTCTGCCTTACGAGGATTGCACCAAGCTAGCAATAGCAACACGAAATTATATACCCAGCTTGCTCCACATTTTCTTCCATTGCATCTTAACGAAATTCCTCTCACTGAGTGACTTATACTACCAGTGGATGCCAATAACGATTTTCACCCTAACCCAGCCAGCTGCAGCACCTTCGACGTGCAAGTCCTTCGCGTTTCTTTTTCGAAATACTCTTTTAAAACGTAAGAACCTAATTGTCTGCCAAGTTACAAAAAAATGCATATGCACATATTTTAGAAAAGTTATTTCTGAATCCAACATTCATTAGCCTTCTTTTGATACGACTAAAATAGTTTACTCGTTATTTTGTTGTTTGCTAGAGAAAGCATGAGTCAGAAAAACAGAAAAACTTTTTTGCCTGAAAACCTGCTAGGGTTAGGAAGAACTCTTTGAAGATTGTTGTAGGATATTTCATTCTAAATCCAGCTTGAAAAATCCTTTGTCGATACGACTAAAAGTCTATCCGTTATTTTGTCTTTTATCGGATTAAACATGCAACAAAACACAGTCATGAAAATGCGTATGAGCATTTTTTTGTTTGCTTGTAAAATGTGGAATTCTAAGTAGACTTGGTGGGCTCCATTTATAATAGTTTAGGCAGCGTATTCACTTTCATCGAACCCGGGCCCCCTACCGAAAGTCTCACGCTCCATTACACAGCCCTTGAGGCAGTAGAGGTGGGATCTCTCGCTAAGTCCGAGGGAAAAACCAACACTGGAGTGTAAACGGATTAAGAACGAAAGAGAGAAAGACATCGGGCATAGCTCAAGCTGAGTTGTTACCTATTTCATTACTTTCCTGTTCCAAATAAGTGTACTTTTCCCTTAATTGCATGTTTTAGGCCTTGCTGGGGAAATATCATATATAATGCATATTTAAGGAATTTTTAGTTTAATAATGCACACAAATTATACTTGTTTTAAATTCATGTTTTAATGGTTGAAAAAAATAATACCATGGAGTAATTTTCCTGTCTCAGATTTTTATTTTCCTTTTTTACACACGCTTGTGAATTGAGCTCCGTTTTCATTAGTCCTATAATTGGCTGTCATTAAATCGGTATGAAATGAAATTGCTACGTACTTACCGCACCTAATCCGGCGCCATGGCTAAATGGCCTTTGGTCACAAGGGTCCCGGGTTCGATTCCCGGCAGGGTCGGGAATTTTAACCATCATCGGTTAATTTCACTGCCACGGGAGCTGGGTGTATGTGTCTTCTTCATCATCATTTCATCCTCATTACGACGCGCAGGTCACCTACGGAGTCAAATCAAAAGACCTGCACCTGGCGAGCCGAACATGTCCTCGGACACTCCCGGCACTAAAAGCCATACGCCATTTCATTTCACCGCACCAAATAATAAAGACTGAAATGAATGTATCCCTTATTCCATTCTGAAGTAAATACTCGTTCGTTTTAAGTTTCTTGTCAGATGACACAGTGTGTATCAGTGATGCACAAGCAGCGTTTGAATCTAAACATGTGTAACACGCTTTAATTTACATTCGACCAGACTTCTGTGAACTACTCTGTACAATAACCAGATTAGAAGCCACATGTCTGCCATTGGTAGATTCAATGTCAATTGGTGAGGAATTCAATCCTTCATTTGTGCCCAAGGTAAAGTCGGTGTAGCAGCGAAGATCAACGTGGACAGGGTCATAAATGTGAATCCTGACTACGGATTCCTTTGTTCAGCGAAGAAGAATTTGATTTGACACTGGTGCAAATATGTTCATTTTAAGTTTGCACCCATAACTTCTTGTGATGTAGAGAGAGACCATTCTCTGGCTACAAACACATATACTGACCTCACCGAAACCGATTTAGAAATGTTGATGGTTGTTAACTGGAAAATAAATAAATAAATAAATAAATAAATAAATAAATAAATAAATAAATAAATAAATAAATAAATAAATAAATAAATTTATATATATATTAAAGGGGATTTGGAACAAAACTGAAGGTGCATATTTTAGTGTATTTTTTCATTGATCGTGCATGTTTCATGGTTTGATCACGAATGCATACGTATTTCGGGATTTTATAGTACATGCAAGTCTCGTCTTTACTAATTACATTTCAGGGGTATAGTATCGCACAAAATGTTTGAGTTCGATAAGGTGTCACTGTGAAAAAAGTTTGGAAAACACTACTAGTATAGATTAATCAATTAGCAGCCCGCTGACTAAAGAGTAAGGGGAACGCCACACAAGATTCTCAAAAATATAGTTCCATGAAATGCTGATATATTTCTTATTCTCAGATAATAGGATGCTGATCTATTCACTACCGGTATTTCTAGGACTACCAGGTCACTCTTACTCAATACTCTTGAGTCCTTTCTTTTTGTTGCGCAGGCCTACGTGGCACCGAACATTTCATATAAATTCACGTAAATAACGGTCTTATAATATATGAATACACGGCCATATTTACACAAGGGCCATGGTCTGGGGCGGTTATTTTTTTCAAATCAAGAATTTTTACTTTGTATTATGCCAAAAAAATAAATTAAACAAATTTAGCATTCATGTTCATGACACAAGTTTATGTTATGTTTCTTTCAGAGAATGGCCAGTTTATTAAGAAGTCAACTTTGATGTCAGACCTGACTGTATGGTCGTGTCACACGCATCGCAAAGTTACACTTTTAAATTCCTTATAGCTACAGCGCGGATATTATTGCTTCAAATGCAAGTAAAGTACCACCTGTTTTACACATTCTGATTCGACAAAAGGGTTTGAAATGTATATACCCGTACGTGGACATAAGTTTGCGTTTTACCTGTGCACTCCTGTATCCAACAGTTCACCGTACCTTTATTTTCGTCATTGTGACCATCAATAAACAAAATATTGAAACTGATCAAGATGACGAAATCTCAGATTACTCTCACCAAGTCAACCAGCGAGGGCATCGCCCTGCTAAGAAGGGTTATCAGGACCAAGAGGTTTTAAAACTGTGCACCCTGGCTCCTTTACACAAATGTATAACTTCTGTTTTTTCAAATTATTTACAATTAATTCTTAAAAGGTATCTAAATTACTGTTTCTTAAGAAGACCCTATTCCAAGTTACCAAATTACTTACCGAGCTGTCAAACATCGGCAAAGGAGAGTGGTTTTTCTTCCACCAGTGAACATAACAAGTAATTTTTTCCGGCTCATCAGGTAACCACGGAAACCTGTGAGTAAATAAAAGCGTTTCATCTTCGCCCTGGGGCTCCATCATTTAACTGATCTCTTGGAAAAGGAAAGGGCATGCTCGTACTGAGCTGACTCCTATGTCGTGAGTGTTGACATGACATTGCACTTGCGCCTGGCGTAAGATGGCGAATCTCGTGCGAGATGAGCGCGACATCATCTATTGCGGATATGGTTATCGTCGAGTTAGTTAATAGTGTTCGGCAAAGGGGAACGTGTTCGCGGGTGCGGATTTTACGGCGCAATGTGTTGCGTGCTTTGGCATATTTTCTAGGAGAAGTTGAAGGCGAGGATAAAAGCACATTTAAAAATTACCCGAGATTCACATGTATCCATTTCTCTTTCCACTTAGCCGGGCTGAGTGGCTCAGGCAGGTTTGCAGGTTCGATCCTGGCTCCGTCCGGTGGTATTTGAAGGTGTTCAAATACGTCAGCCTCGTGTCGGTAGATTTGCTGTCACGTAAGAGAACTCCTGCGGGACTAAATTTCGGCACCTCGGCGTCTCAGAAAAGTAGTTAGTGGGATGTAAATCCAATAACAATATTATTGTCTTTCCACTCAGTGACGTCAAACCACTGAATTCTGAACTGACGGTGATACATTTTGTAACTATTGATGAATAGCAAATAAAATATTTGAATAAAAATATATATAAATAAATAACATTACTCAAAAACGTAATAAAATTAATAAACATAATTAATCGAAATGTCCGTAGTATGGGCTCCAGTGTTCATCAGAATGGATCCCTCGAATTTAGATAGAGCATGATAATTCTTTATATCCCAGGGCGTGTACATAATGTTGCGTATTGGTCCATCTGCTTCAGGCCTTACCTAACCTTCTGAAAACGACTAAATAGGTAGGAACTGCACCTAGGTTCATCAATAACTCCACTGATTCTAAAATGTCTAACTATATTCTCAATAAAATCCGTGCATGAGCATGTCATCAACACACCAAAATACACTTATAATACACAAACAAAAGATTGCTGGAAGACTCCATATTTACAACTACAGCAATGAAATCAGTGGGAAAACGAAAGCGAGAACTAAGCCACCATTTGTAGTTAGTTCGCTGAACAATGTACATATATGTATATAATAACTCTTTACTGTCTCTGTATCAACACGACTTGCCGATTCTCAAAATCGGCAGTTATAACATCACACAGATACTGTACCTCGTAATACTGTGTTCACAGACTTTAACACTTGTTGTAAAGATATATACATTTGAGCAACACACGCTTGTCGATCCTGAACATAAATTATGGTAAGTCTGAGATAGCTTTTACCAACATATAATACCAGGCCGCCACAAAGTGATACAATACCCAATGCGTAAGCACTCCACAATTTGTCGATCATCCACTTTCCACGAACATAACAAGACTACGTTCCACGAACGTTTTAAGTCCAGTCCAGTACATTGCAGCCGTGTCACTCCAGTACCGTATATTCAGTTTCACTCCTGTGTGTATTAGCACTACTTCCTTCCCGTACAATGTGTTAGCACTACTTAATTCTGTTACAGTGTGTCAGCACTCCTTCTTTCCCGTACTGTCTGTTATTCCCGCCGTATGATCAATCTTTATCGACAAACACATTCCCCTTCCTCTCAGATGACACGTCTGGATTGATCCTCGCCAGCCAATCATGGTAGATCCTCTTGTCAAGACCACGCCGTGAACTCCTTCTTGGTCCCAAGACATAAGCAAACTCTCTGGGGTGTTTCACATGAGTCATAGAACTTTCCTAGTAGAACAACAAGCTCATCTCATCAGACTGGGATATATACATGACTCATGCAAAGTTTCCAAGTTCCAATATAGCAACGTTTTCCCAGCCGTATGGTCAAAACAAATTACTCATACTACATATATGGAGACCTTCAAGCTTACAAATAAGAATAAATATACAAATGAAATACAGATAATAATAATAATAATAAAAAATCGAATACTGACAATATCTCTCACTTCTCCATATAGTGCGAGGGTGTGATATATGAACTATCACAATTTCTTCAGGTAGCGTGCCCGACTTCTTAGGATATTTAATGTTAGCAGTTTGCTGTCTGTACGTACTAAACGTGTTCTCAATTTTCTTGTCGATTTCATCGTCGTCCCCGCCAGGAATATTAATTTTTCCGCAGTCCTTACTAATGCTATATGGGATCTTTATTATTATAAATAGAAGCCTAACGTTTCACCATCGCAAAACTTATAGCGCTTCTCGCGGGTGCACACGTAATTTACTTTTACTTTACTTGCTCCCTGGCATCTTTACGATCTCAGCCATCTTTAATCTACTGTGTATTGCCACCGCACTCGCAGGTTTAATGTTAGACACAATACTCGCTGCGCTACTGCTATTACTAAACAGTTTTCATTTCGTCCCTGAAGGGGAGGCGGGTCTCCTAGGCAGTAACGCCGTCTCTCAGGCCTTTGAAGTTCTGATACGGTGCAGGAAATGTTTGGAGAAGGTGACGGGGCTGACGGCCGTGCCTATACTAGAAATTGTCCCGGCATTCGCCTTAGTGCAGGAGAATGGAAAACCATTCTGATGACAGCCGACCGTGGGGACCAGTCCCTCTGGCGTAGAGCCACGGTATAGCCGTGGCCACCGCTCCTCTGCTCGGTTGGTCGGTCGGAGTGCAGAGCTGTTGGATCACGGACCAGCCGTGACCACATCTAGGTCGAAGTCTACTCTACAACCGCCGACCGTCGATGTGCACAACCACAGGTATAATTGGACTCGCATCACTTTCTTACACCAGTGGTATTCAAACCTTTTGGTTGGCGTACCTCCTAAATCCAATTGTTTTACCTTCTTACGAGTACATTGCGATTGCACCCGCAGCTGATCCCGCTTGCTCAGGGTCCCTGCGCGCACTGAGGTGTGGAAGAGTTGCGGCCGAGAATTTAAGGTCACATACCCTTTCTTTCACCACGGGGTAATCAACTGAAAATCCCACCCCAAAACACCGGGAATCAAACCACGGTCGCTGGGATGATAGGCAAGCAGCTAAACCGCTACACCGCCCTGTTCCCCAATAATAACAATAATGAATTGTGTGTATCTATCTATCTATCTATCTATCTATCTATCTATCTATCTATCTATCTATCTATCTATCTATCTATCTATCTATCTATCTATCTATCTATTTATCTATCTATCTATCTATCTATCTATCTATCTATCTATCTAATCTAGCCCATATAACGTCGCTGGGCAAAGGAAATCTCGTAACTTATTCCGAGTAAAGTTTATAGAAGAAACCTAAAACTGAGCGGTCAGCAGTGTCCGTCCGTCCGTCCGTCCGCCCGTCCGTCCGTCCGTCCGTCCGTCCGTCCGTCCGTCCGTCCGTCCGTCCGTCCGTCCGTCCGTCCGTCCATCCATCCATCCATCCATCCATCCATCCATCCATCCATCCATCCATCCATCCATCCATCCAATCTTGATCTGCATTTAGGGCAGTCGCCCAGGTGGCAGATTCCCTATCTGCTGTTTTCCTAACCTTTTCTTAAATGATTGCAAAGACATTGGAAATTTATTGAACATCTCCCTTGGGAAGTTATTCCAATTCCTAACTCCCCTTCCTATAAACGAATATTTGCCCCAATTTGTCCTCTTGAATTCCAACTTTATCTTCATATTACGATCTTTCCTACTTTTAAAGACACCATCCAAACTTATTCGTCTACTGATGTCCTCCGACGCCATCTCTCCATTGACAGCTCAGAACATACCACTTAGTCTAGCAGCTCGTCTCCTTTCTCCCAAGTCTTCCCAGCCCAAACTTTGCAACATTTTTGTAACGCTACTCTTTTGTCGGAAATCGCCCAGAACAAATCGAGCTTATTTTCTTTGGATTTTTTCCAGTTCCTGAATCAAGTAATCCTGGTGAGGGTCCCATACACTTGAACCATACTCTAGTTGTGGTCTCGCCAGAGACGTATATGTCTTCTCCTTTACATCCTTACTACAACCCATAAATATCCTCATAATCATGTGCAGAGATCTGTACCCTTTATTTACAATCATATTTATGTGATTACCCCAATGAAGATGTTTCCTTATATTAATACCTAGATGTTTACAATGATCCCCAAAGGGAACTTTCACCCCATCTACGCAGTAATTAAAATTGAGAGGACTTTTCCTATTTGCGAAACTCACAATCTGACTTTTATCCCCGTTTATCATTATACCATTGCCTACTGTCCAACTTACAACATTATCGATGCTATTTTGCAGTTGCTCACAATCTTGTAACTTATTTATTATTCAATACAGAATAAGATCACCCGCAAAAAGCCTGTCTCGGATTCCAGTTCTTTAATCATATCTCATATTATATATATACAGGTCCAATATTACTGCCTTGAAGAATTCCGTTCTTAATTATTACAGGGTCAGATAAAGCTTCGCCAACTCTAATTCTCTGAGTTCTATTTTAGAGAAAAATCTGCTGAGAAAAAATTGAATTGAATTGAATGAGTGGATTTCGAAACAAGGCCTACCATGCCTGCAGAAAATTGTATGCCTCAAAGCATTTATCAAAGAATGTAAAACTGAGACACTATAATGCAGTAGTCAGACCATCAGTCCTCTATGCAGCAGAATGCCTATCCCTAAAAAGGCCCCACTGAGAGCCCTGGAAGTGCAAGAACGGAAATTCCTGAGGAGAATAATAGGCCCAAGGACCTACCAGATGAAAGGCGATGGTACAAACCCAAGCAATGCAGCATAAATAAGCATTTTTCCATACCTAGACACTGGGAAGTACAAAGGGACACTTATTTTAGAATGAATAGTTCGGTAAGGGGACTCTGTGTAGTGACGGACAAAAACACTAAATCAAAACAAGATTTTATTGAAGATGAGCAGTATCATCTTTATTTTGAACTGCTCACTGAAACCAGAAGCTACGATAAATTTGCGTACCTTTTGAGATGACCCGCGTACCCCTTTGAATACTATTGGCTTACACGATGCGAGTGTGCTCGCCCCGTGCCAACCCATCTTAAAGCTCAATTATTCTCAGTCAATATTTTGTAAATGTGTCATGCTACAAGTTATCCTAGTGGCATATTTCATCCGCTGAACAGAGTATTTTTTATTCAATGTTATTTGCTGTGGAAACTGTAAAATAGGTTTTCCATTGTTTTTATTTGTTTATTTTATCCATCCTCAAATTTTTTTAAAGGTGTAGGTGAAGTAAGGCCTACTACCAGAATTGGATTATAGAATAATCGAGCACGATCCGGTATCTATTAACTTCAAAATTGTGACGTATTTTTTTCTTTGCGTTTAGGCCATCTGTGGACCACGGTGCTTGTGTTCTACCTGTGTTTTTGTCGTCGTCTGCCCCTTTTAGCGTACTGGATTGTGTTCTTAGTGGCATCTTGAGCCTTCCTGTTGGCCCAGTATTCCTTCATTTTATCGCTGAATTCTTTCCTGCGCTCCTCTGACCAATTCCCGGCTCCTTTGTGGCTAGCTGATGTAAGGGATATTAGGAAAGGTTTAGTTTTGACCATTAAACAGTATGCATTCCTGCCAGTAATGGCGGCTTGATTAATATTAAGCTCTGCATGATCTTTGTCCACTTGTTTGCTCCAGGGAAATCCATTAGCTTTGCCTTTGTTAGCAACCTTGAAGATCTTATGGGATAATCTATTAGAATCCATTCTGTATAGGTGTCCATAAAAGTCAGACGTTTTCTTCTGATGGCACCTATGAGGTTTTCTTGATGCTGGTAGAGCTCATTGTTGGGTTTGTACCATCGCCTTCCATCTGGTAGGTCCTTGGCCCTATTATTCTTCTCAGGAATTTCCGTTCTTGCACTTCCAGGGCTCTCAGTGGGGTCTTTTCAGTTAGGGATAGGCATTCTGCTGCATAGAGGACTGATGATCTGACTACTGCATTATAGTGTCTCAGTTTTACATTCTTTGATAAATGCTTTGAGGCATACAGTTTTCTGCAGGCATGGCAGGCCTTGTCTAATTTGATTTTCCTTTGTTTAAGAACCATCGTTTCACTTAGGTCCTCCGATATCTACTCTCTGAGGTACTTCACATTTTTAGCTCTCTTGATGTGCTTTGTATCACTGACTCCCATTGTTGATGTTGGTGATAAACTCGGTCTTTCCAATGTTGATCATAAGGCCCGCTTTAGCTGCTATAGAGTGCAGTGTTTGAAACTGCATAGTGGCCTCATGCATGTTGTTTCTAATAAATTAAGGTCATCAGCAAAGGCCAGGCATGGAATCCTCAGGTTATCTGATTTAAACCCCATCCTTAATCCGGTGTTCTCAGGTAATGACCTGGTCCATTCTCGTATGATCTTTTCCAGGACACAGTTAAATAATATGCATGAGATACCATCTCCTTGCCTCACCCCAGTTTTGAATGTGAAGCTCTCTGATAATTGACATCTGGGTACTTAACTTTGGAAGTGGTGTTGTGCAGGGTGGCTTGCACCAACCTATTCATTTTTTCGTTTAGTCCCAATTCTCTTGAGGTGTTGAAGAGTGTGATCCTATGCACGGAGTCATATGCCTTCTGAAAGTCGACAAAGATAGCTACCCACTGTCGGCACCTTTTCTTGCTATATTGAAGGATGGTCTTCAGATTTTGTATCTGTTCAGTACAAGACCTTGCAGTTCTGAACCCTGTTTGATATTCTCCTAATTCTTTATCCAGTTGTCTTGTTATGTGCCGTTCCAGAATCTTGGAAAATACTTTATACGATACTGAAAGGTGTGATATTCCTCTATAGTTGCTGGGATCTGTTTTGCTTCCCTTCTTGTGGATTGGGTGGATAACCGCTGATGTCCAATCATCTGGGAGCCTTTCCTTAGCCCATATGTCCAGGATTACTTTGTGTATGTGCCTGAATGTTTGCTCACCAGCTTGTTTCAACATTTCTGCCACTATTCCGTTTTCTCCAGGAGCTTTGTTGTTCTTGAGAAGTTGAATGGTCTCTCTTACTTCTTCATAGGTGGGAGGAGGGATGTCTTTGGTGTCGCTGTTAGCTGGTTCTCTAACTGGAAGGCGCTGCGCAGGTTCTTCAGCATTCAAATGTCCTTGGAAATAATAAGCTAGGGTCTTGATGCAGTCATCATTATTGAGGCACAGTGATCCGTCTGTTCTCTGGAAGTGTAAAGTTTGGGGTGTGAACTGGGTCGTCTGTTGTTTTAGACCTTTGTATAAGTCTCTGGAGTTGTTTCTTCCAAAATCCTCCTCGGCTTGCTTAATCAATTTTTTGTTGTATTTCCTTTTCGCCCCTCTTATGATGCTGGAGGTGTTCTTTCTTTGTGTAATAAAGGCTTGTAGGTTGGTTTCGTTTTTATGATGGTTCTATTTGAGCCATGCTAGTCGCCTGGCTTCTATAGCCTCATCGCATTCGTTAGACCACCATAGGTGCTTGTTTCCTTTAGGTCTGTTGGGGATTGTCTTCCGAGCCGCGTCTGTAATAGCATCCCGAAGTGGGTCCCAATTTGTATTCTATTGATGTGTTGGTTCAGACTCTCTTGGTAACTTGCATTGTCTTCTTTAAGTTTGGTGATATCATATCTAGGAATCTTCTTTTTCTTCATAAGCATAGCCTTGGTCTTATACAGTGGTTTCAGATTCATCTTAACCATGGACAGGTAATGATCGGAGTCTATGTTAGCTCCTCGTAAAACCTTCACGTTCATAATGTCGCAGTGGTGCTTCTTATCTATTGCAACGTAGTCAATTTGGAACTCGCCCATCATGCTGTTTGGGCTGCGCCACGTCATGGCCTTTCTAGGTAGACGTTTAAAAGCCGTAGACTTCAACAGTAATCCATACTTGATGCACAGACTGATTAGCCGTTCCCCATTCCTGTTGGTTCTCTTATGGGCGGGGTATCTTCCTACAATCTTCCGGTATTTCTGTTCTTTCCCAATCTGAGCGTTGAAATCTCCCAGCAGTATTGTCTTATGATGATATGGGATGTGGTCTAGGGTTTCCTCAGGGTGTCCCAATACTTATCTGTAGTCTCTGGGTTTTTCTTGTTAGAGTCATTGGTAGGAGCATGGCAGTTAACCGAAGAGTATCCCCTATTGCTAGACCTGAAGGATATTACTGAAGTTCTATCATTGGGCGCAGAGAAGCCAAGTTTGCTAGCAACTAGTTTGTGCTGTACTGCGAACCCTGTCCCCAGGAAGAGTACATTCATCATGACTCTCTTACCAGGCTTTCCCTTATATATTCTTGAGACTCTATGGCATCTTCATCTGGGAACCTAGTCTCTTGTAAGACTGC
Organism: Anabrus simplex; assembly: GCF_040414725.1. NCBI lineage: Eukaryota > Metazoa > Arthropoda > Insecta > Orthoptera > Tettigoniidae > Anabrus > Anabrus simplex. The sequence goes on along the minus strand of NC_090271.1, from coordinate 105,169,112 downwards.
AATGCTGATGTTCTTGTCTTTCAGGATTTCAAGGATGTGTTTAAATTTCCCGGTCTTGATCAGGGAGTTAATATTGATCGTAGATAGGTGTGTGATGTTCCTTTTTCTTTTAGTTCTGACTGGGTCACATGAAGGCATAGGTCCCCCAGAATTCGTTGACCTACATTCCCCGTCATGAAAGGGGGTGGATTGGTTACCACCTGGGGATTTATCATTATTGTTTTCGTACTTCATGTTTGATACAGTCTATCACACAAGTGTGTATATAGTTGGTCACCAGAAAGTGACGAGTTGTTGACTTTCAAGGTTGTAAGCCTTAAAGCCCCCAGCACTGATCGGTTCACTGACCCAGTTTCCCGCTGGGATTGGTTACTCAACCTTCCACTGGGTTGCTCAGCTTAACAGGGACACCTCCGTAGGTTACGTGTTGGAGTTGGAGTGAAAGAGGCTAGTTGGATTCTCTTGCTGAATCCAATATTTTATGTTGCAGATACGCGGCAACGACGCATTTCACTCCCATTTGCCCGGAGCCAATTTTTTTTTCAGCACAACTTTACAGTGGACAGGTACCATGAGTGTAACTGAGGTCGACGTTATCACGACGATATCAAAACCCTCCCTCGGGTTTGCACGCCCGAGGAAACTCTAATTAATGTCAGGCCATGGCATTCGTTCAATCCTGGCCAAGGGGTTGAAAATCAATCAATCAATCAATCAATCAATCAATCAATCAATCAATCAATCAATCAATCAATCAATCAATCAATCAATCAATCAATCAATCAATCAATCAATCAATCAATCAATCAATCAATCAATCAATCAATCAATCAATCAATCAATCAATCAATCAATCAATCAATCAATCAATCAATCAATCAATCAATCAATCAATCAATCAATCAATCAATCAATCAATCAATCAATCAATCAATCAATCAATCAATCAATCAATCAATCAATCAATCAATCAATCAATCAATCAATCAATCAATCAATCAATCAATCAATCAATCAATCAATCAATCAATCAATCAATCAATCAATCAATCAATCAATCAATCAATCAATCAATCAATCAATCAATCAATCAATCAATCAATCAATCAATCAATCAATCAATACTGATCTGCATTTAGGGCAGTCGCCCAGGTGGCAGATTCCCTATATGTTGTTTTCTTAGCCTTTTCTTAAATGATTGCAAAGAAATTGGAAATTTATTGAACATCTCACTTGGTAAGTTATTCCAATCCCTAACCCCCTTCCATAAACGAATATTTGCCCAATTTGTCCTCTTGAATTCCAGCTTTATCTTCATATTGTGACCCTTCCTACTTTTAAAGACAGTACTCAGACTTATTCGTCTACTAATGTCATTCCACGCCATCTCTCCAGTGATAGCTCGACACATACCACTAAGTCGAGCAGCTCGTCTCCTTTCTCCTAAGTCTTCTCAGCCCAAACTTTGCAACATTTTTGTAACGCTACTCTTTTGTCGGAAATCACCCAGAACAAATCGAGCTGCTTTTCTTTGGATTTTTTCCAGTTCTTGAATCAAGTAATCCTGGTGAGGGTCCCATATGCTGGAACCATACTCTAGTTGGGCTCATACCAGAGACGTATATGCCTTCTCCTTTACATCCTTACTACAACCCCTAAATACCCTCATAACCATGTGCAGAGATCTGTGCCCTTTATTTACAATATTATGTGATTACCCCAATGTAGATCTTTCTTTATATTAACACTTACAATGATCTCCAAAAGGAACTTTCACCCCATCAACGCAGTAATTAAAACTGAGAGGACGTTTCCTACTTGTGAAACTCACAACCTGACTTTTAACGACATTTGTCATCATACCATTGCCCACAGTCCATCTCACAACATTATCGAGGTCATATTGCAGTTGCTCACAATCTTGTAACTTATTTATTACTCTGTACAGAATAACATCATCTGCAAAAAGCCTTATCTCTGATTCCACTTCTGTACACATATCATTGATATATATAAGAAAACATAAAAGTCCAATAATACTGCCTTGATGAATTCTCTCTTAATTATTACAGAGACAGATAAAGCTTCGCCTACTTTAATTTTCTAAGTTCAATTTTCCAGAAATATAGCCACCGATTCAGTCACTCTTTTTTCTAGTCCATTTGCACTCATTTTTGCCAGTAGTCTCCCATGATCTACCGTATCAAATGAGTTAGATAGGTCAATCGCCATTTGACTTCCTGAATCCAGGATATCTGCTATATCTTGCTGGATTTCTACAAGTTGAGCTTCAGTGGAATAACCTTTCCTAAACCCAAACTGCCTTCTATCAAACCATTTATTAATTTCGCAAACATGTCTAATATAATCAGAAAGAATGCTTTCCGAAAGCTTACATGAAATGCATGTCAAATTGACTGGCCTGTAATTTTCAGCTAAATATCTATCACCCTTTCCTTTATACACAGTGGCTACTATAGCAACTTTCCATTAATTTATTATAGGTCCTTCATGCAAACAATAATCAAATAAGTACTTTAGATATGGTACTATATCCCTACCTATTGTCTTTATTGTATCCCCAGGAATCTTATCAATTCCAGCTGCTTTTCTAGTTTTCTAATTTTGTATCTTACTATAAATGTCATTGTTATCAGAGGTAAATTTTAATACTTCTTTAGTATTAGTGACCTCCTCTATCTGGACATTATCCTTGTAACCAACAATCTTTACATACTGCTGACTTAATACTTCTGCCTTTTGAAGATCCTCGCATATACACTCCCCTTGATCATTAATGATTCCTGGAATGTCCTTATTGGAACCTGTTTCTGCCTTAAAGTACCTATACATATTTTTCCATTTTTCACTAAAATTTGTATAACCGCCCATTATGTTTGCCAACCTTGTTATCATTAGGTGACTTGTTTGCTAGAGTCAATTTCCTAGTAAGTTCCTTCAATTTCTCCTTACTTCCACGCCCATTTCTAACACTATTTCTTTCCAACCTGCACCTCCTTCTTAGTCTCTTTACTTCTCTGTTATAATATAGTGGGTATTTACCATTCCTTACCACCTTTAAAGGTACAAACCTATTTTCACATTCCTCAACAATTGTTTTAAACCCATCCCAGAGTCTGTTTACATTTTTATTTATCGTTTTCCACTGATCATAGTTAGTTTTGAAAAACTCTCTCATGCCTGTTTTATCAGCCGTATGGTATTGCCTAATATTTCTAGTTTTAATACCTTCCTTTCTTTCACATTTATTTTTAACTACGAAAAAACAGCTTCATGATCACTAATACCATCTATTACTTCGGTTTCTCTATAGAGCTCATCTGGTTTTACCAGCACCACATCCAGAATATTCTTCCCTCTAGTTGGTTCCATCACTTTCTGAATCAGTTGCCCTTCCCATATTGACAAATTTGCCATTTGTTGGTCATGTTTCCTGTTGTTCGTATGACCTTTCTAATTGACATTTGGTAAATTGAGATCACCCGCTACTATTACGTTCCTTTCCATATCGTTTCTCATATAGGTGATTATCTTATCAAATAGTTCTGAATCAGCGTCAGCGCTACCCTTTCCCGGTCAGTACACTCCAAAGACATCAAGTTGCCTATTATCTTTAGAAATGAGCCGTACGCCTAGAATTTCATGTTTGTCATCTTTAACTTTTTCGTACCTTACAAGTTCTTCTTTCATCAGAATTAATACTCCCCCTCCTACCATTCCTATCCTATCTTACGATACACACTCCAGTTGCGTGAGAATATTTCTGCATCCATTATATCCTTTCTCAGCCATGATTCAACTCCTATAACAATATCTGGTAAGTACATATCTCTATTAAATTACTTAATTCTATTCCTTTCTTTACAATACTTCTACAGTTGAGCACTAATATTTTTGTCATCCCTACTATACTTCCAGTTCCCAGTACCCTTATCACTGCTCCCTAGGCCAACCCGTTTATCTGAATGTACCTCTCCATAACCCTTCTAAACAAATTCCCTAACTTATATGTACTGTACCACTGCGGTTTAAGTGAAGGCCATCTGAGTGCAGATCCGTATCTCTTACCCGCTCATTAGGATATACCCACTCCATAGTCTCATTTAAATCCCTAATCACCTTCCAGTCAGTATCTCTCCTACAGAGTATTCCATTGATAACAATCTCCGCTTCCTTAAACTTCACTTCCCACACATCCCCAAATATGTTGGGTCTTACATCTGCTTTTCTTACGTTGTTAGTACCAATTTGAAACACTACCACCTTCTCCTTTCCCTCCCCATTCTCTTCTACTTTCCTCAACATCTGCTTCAACCTAATTTGTGGACAACACTCTACCCTGATTCCCTTTCCTCCACACACTTTCCCCACATGTCTAACGATGGAATCCTCCATGACCAGAGCCTCAACCCTACCTACCTCATTTGATCCCTTCCCCTCCTGGTCAGCCCTATCTTTCCTGACAGCTGCAGAAGCTACTTCCTCTTCCCTTTTCTCCCTCCCATGACCCTGTTCCACTTGTCTTTTCCTATCCAATATTCCACATTTCCCTTTCCTACCTTTTCCCTTCCTCCTACTTCCACACTTCTCAGCAACAATTCCCTGTTCCTGATCTTACCTCGGTTGTTCTACCATGGTGACTCGTACCGGTTTCTCACAGGCACCTGTCCTGAATTCTGATCCTGAATAGAGCCCTTAGCCTGCAATCTCCTTCCCCTTAAAACATTAGACCACCTGTCTTCTACATTTCCCCCCTTTCCTTCCCGTCCCTCTTTTACACGTCCTGTATCCTGTTCATTTTTTGAGGGATGCCTACTTTCCTTCCCGTACTCGGAGAGAATCCTAAATATCTCCCTCAAAGTCTCCAACTCCTCCCTCATACTCCTTAATGCCTGGCCACATCCACAGTTCCTAAACTTGCACTCCTTAGTAATTCTTTATGGAATAATGAAAATATAAGGAAAAATAAAATAACTTATTCTGTACAAAAAAATATGAAAGGAAGGAAATATTGTCTAGGATAGTTCACAAAGATCACGCGATAATAAGGTAATTAATATAGGCTACTTCTACACTACAATACTACTTAGTTGTACGAAGTTTTTCCTACGCCACTCTAACAGAATTATAACTGCTGTTAACTACTGAAAACTGAAAGTAATACACAAGAATTACACAATTCTAAGCTGCAGTTAAGTATACCCTAATTACTACAACATAATTATAGTAAGAGATTTACTACAGATACCACAGATACTACAGATACTGTACTACACAAATATTTCACAGTAATAGAACAAACACACTAATTTCTAATGCGATAATATAATACACTACAATAATTTTAAACTACGTTCAAACTACGATCAGATACTACAGTGCAGACAATTACAACAGGTTATTGCTATGCACAAACAGAAATGGAAATTACGATGAAAGTTTGAAATTCGCAAGACCACTCAAAATAATAGAATAAGAACTCTAATTTCTAATAAGTTACTGCAATATACTACAATAATTTTTAAACGACGTTCAGACGTATCCTAATTACAGTAGGTTTTTACTAAGCACAAATAGAAATGAAAATTGCAATTAGGCCTAAAGTTTGAAATTCGCAAGAACTACTCAGGGTTTACCAACAAAGTTAAACGCGTAGACAGATTATTATTAGCACTACTTTATCCTACTGTGCTCCAATAGAAATGCCTGCCTTTTGGTTACATGATGAAGTATCAAAAGGATTACCGTACACAAAGATACACAATACTATCTAATATACCGTATCTACACTACAATTCTCAACTGAAATGTGGTTATGTGATTATTACAGCTACTGGATTACTATTAGTTTCCCTACTCCACGGAACGGAGAATAAAAGTGTCCTTAAATGCTGAAAATGCAAGATTATCTACAATAATTTCTCAAAATTCTTCTGTCAAAACTACACCAGGGACATGAATGGCAATTATTAGGATATAGGAACTTGATTATTATTAGCTAACCGCACATAAATAGTGAGAGATCGAGAGGGCGAAATATAAATTACGGATACTTTCATACCTACTGAGAAATACAAAATGATCGGAATACAAGAATCAGCTGATTTTTATTTATATTTTCTTGACTATACTACACACTTTGTTCACGACTGTAGCCAACAATGCAATATTTGAATATGAAGAGCGACAATAATCGATAACAATACAACGACTGTTAACTATTTCGCCAGATAAATACTGTATATTCTGTTTAAATCCTTTCTTTAAACAAAATTTACAACAGTATCGCGTTATTTAAAGACGTTATTACCTTCGTAATAGGTATAATAATAATGGCGTATGGCCTTCGAAGAGGCCTTGTGCAGGTCTTTTTCTAGTAGACGGCCTATTAGGCGACCTGCATGTCTGTGAAGATGAGGGCCCCACCTAGGATGATTTCTAATGTTGAATACGCCGCATACACCCAGCCCCGAGCCATTGGAATTAACCAATCAAGGTTAAAATCCCCGACCCCCCGACCCGGCCGGGAATCGAACCCGGGACTCTCTGGACCGAAGGCCAGTACGCTGACCATTCAGCCAACGAGTCGGACTCGTGATAGGTGGGACAGTTGAACGGCTATTTGAAATGCCCTGTCTATTGCCTGCACTAATAAAACCGCTGCCGAAGTTACGACTCTTTTTAATATCCCGTCTTTGTGAGTATTTTATCAAACTTCCGAAAGATTCCGAAAGGATTCCGGCATGGTTTTTCGCGAGTAAGTTCATGTCTTCTCCACTTCTGGCAGCAGTAGTCGAATAGACATCATTGTCTTCGAGGAAGAAAAAAAAAAGCGCTTTTGTAATTGTCCAAATCGTCAACTTGGAGGTTGATGCAACAAAGACCGTAAAAGACGACAAAGATACAAAGAATAAAAAAAAATACAATCCATGTATCCCTTACTATGTTAATAAATATCACCTCAAGAACCTATGTCGGAGCAAGAGACACAATGATATCTTCCTTTGCCGACTTCTGCAATAGACTTGGAATCAACGAACAGAATATACAGACAATCGTCATCGTGTTAACGCACTGAATGTGCCGCAAATCACAAATATTTATCTTTGGTATATTTATATTCAATTCATTTTTTTAATAACCGCTGTAGGCTATAAATATATACACTTTCTGTAGTATTCTGGATGCTTGTGGGCACGTATGATTTCAGACAGATTAAGAAATTAAAAAGCTATTTTAATATTTACAGTTACAATTGTGCTTGCTTAAACACATTTATCTGTAATGTAAATGATGAAATTGTCACTTGCACACGTACATGCGCTATAGCATATTACGTGAACGTACAATAATATTCGTCTCAAATTCTGCAAGCAACCAATCATAAAATAATAATGGCCAACGCTAGCGGCAGGTTTTCGTGACGTTCAGAAAAAGAATGAGGCTCCGCACGAAACACCAATCTGTTATCTGCTTTCTCATAACGTGTGGCGGGGCTAAAATAATGTGAACCATCTCTTCTCTTGGCCGACATGAACTTGCTGGACACAGGGTTAATTTTTTCTTTTTTAATATCGTAAGTATTGGTACCAACACCGCCAAGGTTCTGTTGAAGAATATTTTTGTCTATCTACGAGCGATGGTCTCCATGAAGATTCATAAGGTAAAAATATTTAATTTCGTAATGAAATGGCGAGATTCTATCTGGGAATACAGCCTAATGATTCCAAGTAGTGGATTCAAGAAAATTTTTCAGAATTCTTGAATAATTGTAATGAGGTGGTGATGATTATCGTTTACGGGCTTAGTTCAGCGAGATACTCTATAAGGGACGGGTAGAGCCTTGAAAGAAAAATTGTTGTGGCACCAGCTATTTTTAAAAAGGAATTATAATTAATGCCACTGTCTAACAGTGGTAAAGTGTTGGACTTCGGATCTTAAGATCAAGGATTTACACACCTAGGCCGTTGTTCTATTTTTGGAAGTTAATTTTGCTCACTATATCGTGCAATGTTGGCTTCCAATAATATCTCTAGTGACTCTCCCGGTATTTACCCGACAAAATGAATTAAAACTTAACAATGATAATGTTAAAAATAATAACAATAATAATAATCATCATCGTCATCATATCTTATCTTATCTTATAATCATATAATTATTATTAGTGATTTAAGCCCACTAGGGAGCGCTTATAATTAGTTCTTTTCGGATGATCACTTTCGTTTTCAGTACCTCTTGAGTCCTGCTGTTAGTTTTTTCTTTCTTTGCTGTGAAAGACGTTTGCGAGAGTTAACAACTTTTGGTAGAGGAGACCACGAATTTACCAATTTACAAAATTTAGGGCGGTCAGATACATCAGTATCTGAAATCCCAGCATAAGTTAAGCCCTTTGTTTAACTTCATTGAGCCACATGTTTCCAGTCTTGTAGCTTCTGATGAATGAGAAGATCTTCTTCGTAAGCCTGCCGTTGTCATAATCTTATATATACAAATGCATACAAATAAATATTTGTTTGTTCGTCTCGAATAGACTCAAAATCTACTGGGCCTATTTCGCCGAAAATTTCACAATTTGTTCTTATTACTCCTGAGAGGGTTTATGAAGTGCTTTGAACGAAATCCGACAGGTAGTTTTTTATGATGAATAATTTTATGTAATTAATTTAATTGCAAAGCCGCACCAAGACTGGATCGACAGCTACTTGCTGTATCATGATAGTCCGGTAAGAAATGCTGTATATAGGGGGATGGGAACACGTCGCCGTGTTTTATAAAGTACCTTTCCACATCTCCTCATATACCACTGGAGTAAATTCAACGAAACTTGGTACACTTTACTCTCTGGAGACAAACACTGGGTGGGGGGTTGGATTTGGAGGGGGATAAGCCACCCCTAGCATCCCTAGGGTTGGGAGTGGGAAAGGTATAAAAATAATCGAAAATAGTGTCGAAATCATAGTTTTCGGGATCCATAGCCTGATTTCTGACAGTCCCAGTGACAGTTGGAATTGTGTAAATCATATCTATAGCGCAACTCGTAAATATATAGAACTATAACTTATTTTCATTATTTATTTGAAAGAGTAACCTACTTCCCAGACAATCTCGGCTGCCACAAGGACGAAGTTTAACGTGAAACTAAGTGATCTGAAAATTAAACTTAAAATTAAACACGCAAGAATAATTCTAAAAAAAAAGAGTTCGTAAAATATCCATCAACTTTAAAATAAAGAAATTTAGAAATATTCACTTCAAACAGGTAAAACAAATCCCAAAACTAAACATTCAGAGAAGTACCCGAGCAGAGCCGGGTACTACACCTAATAATAATAATAATAATAATAATAATAATAATAATAATAATAATAATAATAATAATGAGAATAGGCTAGTTTTTTAAAATCATAAATTCGTTTAACTATCTACATGATCTATTTCAAGGTTCCTACGCCATCGTTAGAAACATACTATTTGACGTTTCAGTATACAACGCCTGAATCATGGTGCTGTGGAGCTTACGTCGCACCTGGGAAACTATATTGTTCTTGTTGTTTAAAAAAAAATCTGATGATATTTAATGGTGACATATCAATGACGCTTGTGGTCCAAATTTCCAAATCTTGAATGTAAGCAGGAAGGAATCTATTTCAAACGGAAAATGATCTCTTCGAGGAAATACAGACAATGGTAGAACGATGGAGATCGGTCTTCGGATCCCAAGATTTCACTCCCTATGGGTGATGGCATAGGATACATTCGCAAAATTCCTATCTATCATAAGGGGTGATTAAAAGGCGGACGCCAGGGCCTCTCAGCTGAAAAGAATGGGTTAGGGACCGCGGAGTTTCTAATTGAGTGTAGCAATACCTTCTCATTCTATAGACGTGGAGCAGTTTTTTTATCAACGGGTACGGTTTAAAATAATCGTTAGGCCCTACCAGTATCTTGGTTCTCGTCAAGGTGTTCAAATAATTGTACCGGTAACTTGGTAGGCTACTCTTCAAAGTGTATAAGAGAATGAGAACGACATTAATCTTTATATTTCTAGTAATAAATAATGTTTTTGAGGACATATCATATAAAAACATTTCCTTGCCTATGTCAAGAAATCAACTCTTCAACGTACTGTTCACGTTTTTTAAATTTTGGATTGATTCCATTAGCATTTTTTTCATTGGATTTATTATGTGTATCTTACTCCTTGATTTTGAATGGCAGTGTCTACAAAATTGTAAATATAGCTATGGATGTGTACTATTAAAGTAAATTGGAAATTCTCTATGAAACGCCTTACATGCATATGTAGTTATTTCAGAAGTAATAATTGTTATGTATTTGAAGCTCAAATCTCAGGAGAAAGTAATGCATCAGATGCAGATCAGATGTAGTATCTATATAAATAAAATCGTAACGACTGTGTGTCTGTACATTGACTATTTTGGCGAAATTTTCATTCAGTTATCCGTTTCAGGTGTAATAATGATCATCTGCATATTTATTAGCTTTGGTGTCTGTTTGTTTGTTTGTCTGTTTGTCTGAGTTCTTATAAATTGAAAACTACTGGATATATTTCTACAAATCGTCATATTTAGAATCCACCTGTCCTTGGGTAGGTTTTAGGGCCAATATTATATATAAATCCCTAAATTGACTGGGGTTTTATGCGAAATCGAAACCGTGATTTTGCACTCCCACAAAATATACACAACCAAACTTAATGCAAGTCTACCTGCGTTAATGGAAATCAATTTCTAAAACATTTTTCTCATGTACATCATTCGATACGAGGATTAATAAGAGGGATATCATTAACGGACCGATTTTCACTATAAGTTCGAGCGGACTTCGCCTAAAAGCGCGTCCGTGTAAACCATATTTCTTATAACTGCAAAACTACTGGAAATATTTTAACCAAACTTCATATTTAGCATTCCCCTGTCCAAAGGTAGCTTTTGAGGTCCATAGCATTTCAAATACCCGGAGTAGACTGGGGATCTATAGGAAACCGAAACAGTGATTTTACTCTTCTACAAAATATACCAGACCAATCTGGATGGAGATCAACCAGCCTGGATGGGAATCCATTTGTAAACCTTTTTCCTCATGTACACTTTTTCGATAGGATGATTAATAAGGGAGATCATTAACGGACGGTTTTATAAGCTTAGTCCAGTGGACATTGCCCAAAAGGTGTTGTACGTGGAGCAGATTCCTTATCTATATAAATAAAATCGTAACGACCGTGTGTCTGTAGATTGACTCTTTCGGCGAAATTTTCATTCAGTTTTCCGATTCAGGTGTAATAATGATCATCTGCATATTTTTTTAGCTTTGGTCCCTGTTAGTTTGTCTGTTTGTCTGAGTTCTTATAACTTTGAAACTACCGGATATATTTCTACCAAACTTCATATTTAGTATCCATCTGTCCTTGGGTAGATTTTAGGGCCAATATTGTTTCTAAATCCCAGAACTGACTGGGGTTTATACGAAACTGAAACCGTGATTTTGCACTCCCACAAATATACACAACCAAACTTAATGGAAATCTACCTGCCTTAATGGAAATCAATGTCTAAAACTTTTTTTCTCATGTGCATCATTTCGATACGAGGATTAACAAGGGAGATATCATTAACGGACCGTTTTTCACTTTAAGTTCGAGCGGACTTCTTGATGATGATGATGATGATGATGATGATGATGGTGATGATGCTTGTAGTTTAAAGGGGCCTAACATCCCCGACCCGGCCGGGAATTTTAACCTTAATTGGTTAATTCCAATGGCACGGGGGCTGGGTGTATGTGTTGTCTTCATCATAATTTCATCCTCATCACGACGCGCAGGTCGCCTACGGGAGTCAAATAGAAAGACCTGCACCTGGCGAGCCGAACCCGTCCTGGGATATCCCGGCACTAAAAGCCATACGACATTTCATTTTTTCATCTATGGTCATCGGTCCACGGACTTCTTATAAGCAGTTCTGTCGATTTGTCTGTTCGTCCGTTTTATGAGTTCTTATAACTGGGAAACTACTGTATATATTTCTACCAAACTTTATATCTGTCCTTGGGTAGATATTAGGGTCAATATTATTTCTAAATCCTGCATTGGTTTGGGGGTTTAGAGGAAGTCGAAACTGTCCTCCCACAAAATATACATGACCAACCATAATGGAAAAATACCAGCCTTAACGGAAATCAATTTCCAATTTTTTTTCTCATGTGCACCTTTTCGATAGGATTATAACAAGGTACTTATCACTAATGCACTCTATTACAGGCTATGCCATTTCAGGTTGGATTAAAAATGGTTTAATTAAAGAGCCATTTTACTCTTTTCGATAGAACAGACAATAAGAGAGGTTCTCGTCAACGATTCGTTTCATGAGTTTCAGCTACAGTACCACTCCCGGTTTCAGATGAACAACAATATATAACCGAGAAATAGGGAGAAATGCGCACAACTTCGGACCAGGAAATGTATCGTTCAATAAAATCTGTGATTTATATTTTTCTGTCTCCACTTTTCTTTAGCTTTATCGTACTTCACGTTACTGCCACGTGCTTTCATAGAAGAATATAAGTTTGATAATCCATATTAAACGTTTGAATAAAGGCATGAAACTTCGCATAAACTCATAATGAATCGTGAAATCGATTACCAATTTACGTGCGAAGATCGGGTACATATGCCACCACCACCACCAACTACATATTCATAGTGTTTCTTTCGGTTTTAATTCCCAATATGAGTGAGAAAGTGACCTCGAAAATGTTGTGAGATGGACAGCAGACAATGGTATGTTGATAAACGGGGTTAAAAGTCAGGTTGTGAGTTTCACAAATAGGAAAAGTCCTCTCAGTTTTAATTACTTCGTTGATGGGGTGAAAGTTCCTTTTGGGGATCATTGTAAGTATCTAGGTGTTAATATAAGGAAAGATCTTCATCGGGGTAATCACATGAATGGGATTGTAAATAAAGGGTACAGATCTCTGCACATGGTTAGTGGGTGTTTAGGGGTTGTAGTAAGGATGTAAAGGAGAGGGCAAATAAGTCTCTGGTAAGACCCCAACTAGAGTATGGTTCCAGTGTATGGGACCCTCACCAGGATTACCTGATTCAAGAACTGGAAAAATCCAAAGAAAAGCAGCTCGATTTGTTCTGGGTGATTTCCGACAAAAGAGTAGCGTTACAAAAATTGTTGCAAAGTTTGGGCTGGGAAGAATTGAGAGAAAGAAGGAGAGCTGCTCGACTAAGTGGTATGTTCCGAGCTGTCAGCGGAGAGATGGCGTGGAATGACATTAGTAGACGAATAAGTTTGAGTGGCGTTTATAAAAGTAGGAAAGATCACAATATGAAGATAAAGTTGGACTTCAAGAGGACAAACTGGGGCAAATATTCATTTATAGGAAGGGGAGTTAGGGATTGGAATAACTTACCAAGGGAGATGTTCAATAAATTTCCAATTTCTTTGAAATCATTTAGGAAGAGGCTAGGAAAGCAACAGATAGGGTATCTGCCACCTGGGCGACTGCCCTAAATGCAGATCAGTATTGATTGATTGATTGATTGATTGATTGAATGAAAATAATTATGTTTCAATTATTGTAAACAATAATAATAACAGATGGGTTGATGGGCAATCGCGAATGAGACCAAATGAGGATTTGTACAGCAAGACAGATCCTCTCACAGCGTCAATTGAGAGGTGACGGCTACTATTTTACGGTTATCTCTTGAGGATGACTGATGATCGACTAACAAAAATAATATGGAATTTTATTCAATCCAAGGCAACAAGGCCGAGATGGTTCCAGGAATGTGAAAAAGATCTGAGGGTAGATTGGTATTTCAGACTAAGAAACTCCTGACAGGAACGTATTCAAAAAGTTGGTGAACAAATATCAAGGTTTCAAAATGGCATCAACTTCCAGAGGACGGAGAGGACCTTTGTCTGAAGAGCATAAACAGGCACTCGTCGCTGGGCTCAGAAGATACTGGCAGGAAGTCAAAGCCGGGACAAGAATAAGACCTGGACATTAAATTAAGTTGGTTGTTACCACGCTGTCCATAGAGGCTCAACTCGATGTACAACAACAACAACAATAATAATAATAATAATAATAATAATAATAATAATAATAATAATAATAATAATAATAATAATAATAATAATAATAATGAAAATGAAAACCTACAACCTGTTTTCCAGTCATTGACCGGGTCAGGGATGTAATGAATGAATCATATATAGGCTATTAGTACGATGGGGTCACCACTCCCAAAGTGATTTAATAATGACTGATAGATGCTATGAAATGAGAATGGACAGTGTTGCTGGAATGAAAGATGACAGGGAAAACCGGAGTACTCGGAGAAAAACCTGTCCCGCCTCCGCTTTGTCTAGCACAAATCTCACATGGAGTGAGCGCGGGATTTGAACCACGGTATCCAGCGGTGAGAGGCCGACGCGCTGTCGCCTGAGCCACGGAGGCTACAATAATAATAATAATAATAATAATAATAATAATAATAATAATAATAATAATAATAATAATAATAATAATAATAATAATTGGTTAAGACTTCATGATTTAACGCTAATTTCTATAGTTCTATTGTAACGATTTTAACAATTGTTTATGTCGTTCAAAACTCCTTTTTCTTCTTCGTCCGTTTTGCGTCTTTCTCTCTGTATAGTACTGATATGCGCTATGCTCAACTTTGATGTGAAAAACGTATATTTCATTACCTGAACCTCTTTACTTTCGAACTCTGGCATTGCAAAATGTATAGATGAATTGGTAGATTGAATTCGAGTTGAATAAAACTGATTAGGTTTATACAAAAGACTTGAAGGAGGAATAATAACTCTAAGGTGACATTGGGTGGTGAATAGATTAATGAATAACAGAGGTCCCTCAGATTTTACACCGAATATTTTGTTCAAAACACAAAGCCAGATTTCAGGTTACGTTGTAATGAAGGTGGGTACTGCTAAACACAATTGATATTTATAATTAATAAATGATGGATTTTTATTTTTGATCGCATGTGGTACATCGTAAAAGACGTACTATTTTAATAGGGATTTTGGTTAATGATGTTAATGAAACGTTTAGTATAGCTTGTTGTTTCTACAGTTATGTCTCTGAACTTTTATTTAGTTTATTGGTTATTCTGTTTATTTTCTTTTTGTAAAAATTCCATGGGGGTGTTCTAACCCCCAGTAATTTCTCCCCTTCCCCTGGCTATGCCCCTGGCTTGCGGTGTATCGGAATGTTTGTTATTTCGTACATTGTACTCATAATATGAGTTCCGGAATGCATGTCAGTCAACCTTCCTTATTTGATCTTTATAGATGAGAAATAGATTGATACGTAGTCCAGTAGATGTGAAATAAATTGTTACATGTTCCGTCCGGTAGTGGCATTTTGTTTGGTTGTTATTCTGTCAGCCTGTCTGGCACATTTCTCTGCCTCTGGAACAGCTAAACCTATCGAAACGATGTATGGGTTTGTATAATATTAACAGGGTATGTGAACGGCATGCCTTTGCTGGCAGGAGCTAGTGTTTACAGTGCACTATGTCTTCTGGTATAGGCCAGAGCAATTTTGTTACTTTCATAGATCTGTCTCTGTCTTATCCTTGGCTTTGACAATATGAAAGTGACTGAGGTATGAGCGATGCTAGTAATGCCAATCTTTATGCTGCCGGTCCCTGCTATGAATGGTGTGAAAATGTTGCTCTTAGGGTCAGTTGGTGTATGCATTTCAGTGGGCTTGGCAGACTGATATGTAATAGCAACTCTGGCTCAGCGTGGAAAGCAACGGAAAACTACCTCACTCCTCATATCCCTAGTACGCTTCTTCAGTGATGCCTAGGCCATCTATAACAGCTGATGGCAGAGCTGTTGAGGATCCCACCAGCGGAATCGCTGACGGACTGAACATACATACATGTGAACGGCGGTGGAAACACAGGATAGGGTATAAACTGAGGACAAGTAATAGAGTTTTCTAAACTATTGGGATATATTATCGGCGAGTAAGTTTTAAATATGGTCAAGTATAATATTTAACAAACATTTTAAAGGGTATTGGGTAGGAATTTTATTATTTTAGAAATGAAGACTGTAACAGTGGAAAAAGTTGCGTTCGTTGCTTATACTGTAGAAACACGTCTCTTGTAGCTGAAGTACGATTAGTTTTTAATAATAATAACTAGCAAATGTACCCGTGCTTCGCTACGGTATTCTACATTGTATACGGATATCGAAATAAATTACTGTACATGCAGTGAATAAGATTTTTAAACTGCATGTCTTTCAGCGTTATCCGAGAAACAGCATGGGGAGGTCCCCATACGTTGTTTCCAATGCAAATTGTGAATTGCGGTGTTGTGATGATAACGGCAGGCTTACTTACCTACTGCCATTCACAATGGAGTTGGGGAGTGTACATTATGATGGCAGGCTCCATTGCCTAATGCGGGGTCACAATCGATTTGGAAAATTTTCGTTACAATCACAGGCCGCTTTCCTACCTCCAGACAGATTACAGTTCAGGAGTTTTTAATATAATGACAGGTAACTTCCCTACTGCCAGTCAAAATTGAGTTGTGCTGTTATCATTATAATGGCAGGCCCCTTTTCCTAATGCCAGCCAGCTTACTGCCAGTCACACCGAGCTGGTGAGTTTCCATTAAAATAGCAGGACACTATGCCTAATGCAGTCACATTTTAGATGGGTACATTTGTTCATAATGACGGGTACCCTTGCCCACAGCCAAATAGAATCGGGTGGGGGAGTTTTGAACAACATTGCATGCTTCCTTGCCTCCTGCAAGTGAAATCGAAAAGGGAATTATTCTTTACAATGGTGGGCCCTCTTTACTAATGCCAGTTACACAGGAGTTGGAAAAGGACTCCATGTCTACTGCCAGTCAAAGTCAATGTGTGGAGTACTGACTACAATAGCAGACATACCCTTTCTTGATCGCTACAAATCGACATCAATAAATATATATCGACATAAAAAGATTTATCCATATTTAAAATATTGTAGACCTTCATTTATAGATGAACTGCTGCTAAACGGTACGTCATATCGACAAACGGATTATACCATAAGACGCCGTATTTAGCGGTCTAAATGGCTGGTCCTATGATATTTTCTCGTATCTCATTTATTCATGGATCACATTGAGTTAGAAACTTTGAATAGGGTGAAATTTGGGTAAGATTGTCTCATAGTGCATTACATTTCGGATAATTATTTCACAGCTACTACTATGCAGATGGTCATTATTACACATGAAACGGATAACTGTAGGAAAATTTCGCCAAAATAGTCAATGTACAGACACACGTTCGTTACGATTTTATTTATATAGATGACACATAATCATGGGCACGTTTCTACATGTTTGGTCCTAAAACATTTTCTCGTATCTCCGATTTTTATGGCTTAGATTGAGTTCGAAAATATGAATAGTGTGAAATTTGGGTATATTTTTAACACTTTACAATATTTTGCACACACAAGCTAGAATCACGAAATTTGGTTCACTTATGGCCATAGGTCGTGTCAATATGCGTACCAAATTTAATGTCTCTATTTTTCTTATAAGTGTGGCAAACAATGAAATATACGTGTAAAAATCACAAAATTTACGCATAATCGAGAAATACAGCCAAATCTAATGTATGATGGAGAGAGATACGCCAAAAAGTCATACAGCCTAAGTTGTAGATCACTCCATATTGAACGGAGATTGTGCCATCCGTTTTGTGATCGGACTTACCGTTTAGCCACGAAATACCTCGAAATGAAGGTCTGCACCGTTATTAGAATTGCCTCGATATTTCGATATTCTTCGGGGATAGAAAGTTAAAAATTTAATGATCTTGAAATTTTCCGTCGGTTACAGGCTAAAACATATAATTTTTTCAAATTTCAATTTTCTAGCTCGTCTGGCAGATTGTGCCGCATTCTTGATTTTGGGAGAGGGCGGTAAAATTAGGACTTCAGGAAACGAAAGCCAAAACATATGCAGGTGGTCATTATTACCCTTTAAACGAATAGCTGTGTGAAAATTTCGCCAAAATAGTAAATGTACAGACACACGGTCAATACGATTTTATTTATATACATAAATAAAGAATCTGCTCCATGTGCAACACCTTTTGGGCTATGTCCGCTGGACTTAGCCTGCAAAACGTACTTACTGTTCATGATATCTTCCTTATTAATCCTACTATCGAAATGATGCACATGAGAAAAACGTTTTAGAAATTGATTTCCATTAAGGATAGTAGATTTCCATTAATTTTGGATGTGCCTATTTTGCGGGAGAGCAAAATCATGGTTTCGGTTTCGGATAAACCCCCAGTAAATTTAGGTATTCAGAAATAATATTGGCCCTAAAACCTACCCAGGGACAGGTGGGTTCTAAATATCAAGTTTGGTAGAAATACATCCAGTAGTTTTCAAGTTATAAGAACTCAGATAAACAAGAGACAAACAAACAGGCAGACAGCAAAGTTAAAAAATATGCAGATGTTCATTATTACACCTGAAACGCATAACTGTAGGGACACTTCGCCAAAATAGTCAACATACAGACACACGGTCGTTACTATTTTAATGATAATGATAATAATAATAATAATAATAATAATAATAATAATAATAATAATAATAATAATAATAATAATAGCCTCAGCTATGGAATTGTAGTCTTTCTAAAATGGCGTCATGTAGGTCACCCGCAAACCAATTTCATCATTCCGATTGTGTTGATATCTCGCAACGTAAAGGATACTCTTACTGGACGGTTCTTATGGCTATGTTAATTTAATTTTGTCGAGCGACATCGAGAGCGCCATGAAATAATATTTAAACACTGAAACAATAATGACAAGGTAATTCCTTATTTGTCCTTTATGGATGAGAAATTTGTTTCATAGTATATTCTCTAGTGACAATCGCAGTGTATTAATGTCGTTTCGTTGTCATTCTATTATGCTAATGCTAATAGCGCCTTCAAACTATCGACTACCTCAGCCAGAATTTAGCTAGTCATTAATATAATTTTATTAAAAGAATAAAAATACTCTGAGAATACAAAATGTGCAACATTTAAATATTTAGAACAAGAACGGATCCCCCTCACTTGTAGTAGTAATCTTAACAGTTACGAGTTATGAATCGCAAATATGCCTACGGACGCGACATTGTTCTGTATAAACCAATACTACATACATACATACATACATACATACATACATACATACATACATACATACATACATACATACATACATACATACATACATACATACATACATACATACATACATACATACATACATACATACATACATACATACATACATACATACATACATACATACATACATACATACATACATACATACATATTTATTTATTTATTTATTTATTTATTTATTTATTTATTCATTTATTTTTACTTTCCATAATCGTGGGTTGTCTACAATGACAAAGTATACAAATTCATATGTGTATGTCTAGTACAAAACATAAGGTGACAGTTCTAAAATAATCTGCATTGGTAAGACTTACACAAACAAATCGCACGAGAACATTTATTCAAAACTGAATTAAAATCGGCTCCACAATCTTCTGTTTGTAACTAGCCCTGTGGCTCATTTAGTTCCAGACTTCTTATCCTTTAATCATTAGAAACTGTGTCTAACCATCGCCATTTGGTACCCCTCTACTTCTCTTACCTTTCATGACTGAGTCAATTATTCTCTTAGGTAACCTATCGTCCTCCATTTGCCTCACATGACCCCATCACCGAAGCCGGTTTATGCATACAGTTTCATCCATCGAGTTCATTCCTAACTTACCCTCTATCTCCTCATGCTGAGTACCCTCCTGTCATTGTTTCTACCTCTTTTTACCGGCGATCATTCTCAGTACTTTCATGTCACTAACTTGTGAATAAGATATCTTCCAGCTTTCATTCCCGTACAGCAAAGTCGCTCTGATATCAGACCGGTGTAAAGATAGTTTCATCCGGGAGCTGACTTCTTTCTTGCAGAATACCATTAATAGTAACCGCGAGCTCACTGCATTAGCTTTGCTGCATTTTGATTCAGTCTCACTTACTCTACTACCATCCTGAGATAATATTCTTCTTCTTAGCATTTATCCCGCTTAATTGCAGGGTCTGCTTTTCTGCACTTCCTTTTCCACTTGATGCGGTCTTGTACATCTTCAGGAGCGACTTTCGCCATACGCATGTCCTCCTGCAGAGTGTTGAGCCAGCGCTTCTTTGGTCTGCGTCTCTTAGGACTTAAGTTTAATGCCCTTCTCGCAACTGAAGAACCGTTTCTGCGTATCACGTGGCCATACCAACGCAAACGATTCTCTTGCATTTTCTCAGGGATTGTGGCCACGCCAAATCCCATTCGAACATCATTTCTGATGTGGTCCAGTCTAATGAATCCCATTGGCCAGCGAAGCATCTTCACTTCCATGACATGCAGCTATTGTTCGTGCCTCTTTGCGACTAACCAGCACTCGGTTCCATACTGTGCCTCTGGCCTAATGATGGTTCTATAGATTTTGGATTTTGGATACATTGGCACCGTCCGATTGAAAAGGCCTCCTGTGCATTGGCGCCACTTCATCCGGGCAGCGTTGATTCTGCTTCGAACATCTGAAAGCGTGTCATCGTTCGATTGCAGAAGTGATCCCAGATATTTAAATTGAGTTGTTTTGAGAATCTGAACGCCGTTAACTGACCCATCACTTTGTACTCCGCAGTCTACGTACTCAGTCTTCCAGTCCCAATTTTGTATTCCCAATTTTGTATTTTGCTATGTTTCTTCCCAATTGCCGCCAGTTTAGTCTTGGTAATGCCAAATTTCATTTCATACTTACTACACCTATTTTCAAGTTCCAAGGTATTGAGTTACAGACTTCAAGCATGGTCTGCCGTTAAGATCAAGTCGTTAACTTGAGCCAAACTGCTTTCTGCCTTTCCACCCTGCCATTTTATACTTTTCAATAAACGATCCACGTAAACTGTGAACAAC
Organism: Anabrus simplex; assembly: GCF_040414725.1. NCBI lineage: Eukaryota > Metazoa > Arthropoda > Insecta > Orthoptera > Tettigoniidae > Anabrus > Anabrus simplex. Next base: position 105,147,996 of record NC_090271.1, on the reverse strand, counting down.
AAAGCTGAAAGACTACAGCCTTGTATGAACCTTGTAACTACCTTGAACCAAAAACTTATTCTACCATCAATTCTTACAGCAGCACAATTGCCAACATAAATGCCTTCGATTGCTCGTAAAAATCTACCCTTAATGACAATGCCCACTTTCTTCATAAGTGTTAGAGTTGCTTCCATTTCATGTTGCTTACCTCAACACAAGACAAAGGTATAGTTTTCATCTGCTTATAGTGAGAACTGTGGTTCGGGCACTCTCATAGTTGCTGAGGGCACTATAATCATTGAATGAGAGTGAATGAATCAGCGGATCCTTTTCACTCATCCCTCTCCAAAATTAGACGTATCCTAACGACCTTAAGGATGTAAGGTGCCCTCTTTATAATATGTATATAAATGTCTCTAGATTTAGTTTAACAACGGGCTGAGTGGCTCAGACAGTTGAGGCGCTAGCCTTCTAACCCTAACTTGGCAGGTTCGATCCTGGCTCAGTTCGGTGGTATTTGAGGTGCTCAAATACGTCAGCCTCGTATGATAGATTTACAGGCACGTAAAATAACTCCTGCGAGACTACATTCCGGCACCTTGTCGTCTCCGAAAACCGTAAATTCGTTAGTGGGACGTAAAGCCAATAACTTGTTTTTAACAATTTGCTTTACGTCGCGCCGACACAGATAGGTTTTATGGCAACGACTGGATAGGAAAGGATTAGGAGCGGGAAGGAAGCGGCCGTGGCCTCAATTAGTGTATAGTCCCAGCATTTGCCTGGTGTGAAAATGGGAAACCACGGAAAACCATCTACAAGGCTGCCGAGAGTGGGGTTCAAACCCACTATCTCCCGGATGGCCAATGGCATTATAATTAGTTTAACCTTGCCAGTTATTGTAGAAGATTCGCTTTTATTTATTTAAGGCGTTGTAAATATTTGTATATAAACGTCTCTAGATTTGGTAATTATTTTAGGAAATTAGTTTTATTTATTTAAGGTGTGTTTATTGTACATAATGTTTTACTGAATCATCTATCATCATCATCATCATCATTATCTAAAGGCTTCGCCTTGTCGCTGCAACCATTGATCTCTTCTCTCTGGGATCCTTTTCATCTCTCCATAACCTTGGCATCCCATCATCTCAACTACCTCTTCAATGATCTTCTTCCGTGGTTTCCCTCTGCCTTTCTTTCCCATCACCTTGCCTTCGAACAAGTTCTTTATGAAGTTATTATGCCGGAGAATGTGACCGAAAACTGACGCTTTCTCCATTTTATCGTTGTTATTAAATGTCTCTGGGTGCTTATTTCTCTAAGCACTGCTTCATTAGTTTTCTTCTCAATCCAGCTAGTTCTTGTTATCTTCCTCCATAGCCACATTTCCACTGCCTCTAGTCGTTTCACGTCGTCCTTCAAGAGAGTCCATCCTTCACAGCCGTATAGCAGCACAGTCCTAATGAACGTTTAGATAAATAATTTCTTTTGTTCAGTATTTAAGGATTTATTAGTTAAGAGCTGCTTCTTCTCCTCAAAGGGAAATCCTTATTTTTATTTCCACAGTGCATCTGTTGTCATCGATAATAACTGATCCTAAGTAGCAGAACTTGTACACCTGTTTTATTAAAATATTTCCAATTCTGAGCTGTGCCTCTGGCTTCATTTTAGATTTGCTTACAACCATAACATTAGTTTTATTTACATGTTGATAATCAATCAATCTATCTATAATTTCTTAGTACGGCTAACAAACATATTTTCCGTCGGTAATCTGTCATATGCCTTTTTTAGATATACGAAACATAAAAATGACTATCGATTCTTCTCGTCGCATTTTTCAATTACTTGGCGCTTACAGAAAATCTGGTCCTGACAGCCCCTCTGTGATATGAAACTTAACTGATTTTTATCCAACTTACTCTTAACCATTAATCACGATCTTCTTTCCAAAACGCCATAGAACACCTTGCCGGGTGTAGTTATCAATGAAATACTTCCGTAGTTTTGCAGTCTTTCCTGTTCTCTTGCTCATAGGTAGGTGCTTCGTCTTGTTAGAATGTACTTAACTGACATACCGTGCTGATCTTATTACTCTACTAGCAAATGTAACAGTGCTTCGCTACATTTTACATTGTATACGGATATCGAAGAAAATTTCTGTACATGCAGTAGATAAGATTTTTTAAAATGACATGTCAGTATGGGGAGGTTCCCATACGTTGTTTCCAATAATGTGCGAGTTGTGGTGTTGTGATGATAACAGCAGGCTTACTTGTCTACTGCCATTGGTAAGCTTTCTTTATAATGGCAGTTCCCTTGCCTACTTCCGGTCACAATCGATTTGGGGACATTTCGTTACAATGGCAGGCCCCCTTTTCTACTTCCAGACACATTCCAGTTGAGAAGTATTCATTACAATGGCAGGCATCTTCCCTACTGCCAGTCAAAATTGAGTTGTGCTGTTGTCATTATAAAGAGAGGCCCCTTTTCCTAATGCCAGTCAGCTCACTGCCAGCCACACTCGAGTTGGTGAGTTTCTGTTATAACAGCAGGCCACTTTGCCTAATGCCAGTCAAAATTTAGATTGGTAAATTTGTTTGCCTACTGTCGGACACAATCGGGTAGAGGAGTTTTGAACAAAATTGTGTGCTACCTTGCCTTCTGCCACTCAAATCGAGAAGGGAATTATTTATTACAACGGTAGGCTTTCTTTACTAATGCCAGATACACAGGCGTTGGAGAAGGTCCCCATTCCTACTGCCAGTCAAACTCGATGTGGGGAGAATTGATTACAATTGTCAGACGTCCCTCCTACTGACGGACACGATCGATTTGTAATGGATTATTTTTAATGCAGACACCCCCTTTCTAGATCGCTACAAATCGACTCCAGTGAATATGTATACATAGATATATGAAACTATACGCACGTTTACAATACCACATAATTTCATTTGCAGATTAAGTGCTGTTATATCGAAAAACGGATTGCACCGTAAGACGCCGATTTTAGAGATACACATGGTTAATCCTAGGACATTTTCTCGTATCTCATCTATTTATTGGTTAGATTGAGTTAGAAACGTTGAACAGGGCGTAATTTGGGTAGAGTTTTCACACACTGCATTACTTTTTTGGACATGTGACAGCTAGAGATATGGCATTTGGGAAACATATTCCCACATGGCAAAGTTCGTGCCGAATTTGTTTATTCTGTCTTTACTATAAGTGTGCCAACGTATAAAACATACGTGTAAAAACTATATAAAATGTACGTACAATCGAGAAATACAGCAAATCTAACGTATAAGGGATAGACATACGACAAAAAGCCATAGGACCAAAGTTGAAGATCACTCCAAATTGAACGGAAATTGTGCAATCCGTTTTGTGATACGACTTACCGTTTAGCCACCAAATACCTCGAAACGAAGGTCTGCACCGTCATTAAAATTATCTCAAAATTTCGATATTTTTCGGGGATAAAAACAGAAAAATTTAAACACCATGAAATTTTTACGTCGATTACAGGGTCTATAATTTGGTCAAATTTCAGTTTTCTATCTCGTATGGCGGATTGTGCAGCCATCTTGATTTGGGAGGAAGGGGGTAAATACGAGGACTTTGACGAAACTTTTAAGCTGAATTTTAATGAATTTTGTCGGGTAACCACCAAATGTGTCAGCAGAGATATTTTACATGCCGATATCGAACGACATGGATTGTCCGATGGATTTTTTCCACACTTTTAAAAAAGTCCCACTGTCTCCGCTGAGTTCGAAGCCTCTAACTTGTAACCTAGAAACCGACACTCTACCACTGATCCACAGAGGGAACATAATGTAATAGCTATTCCACCTTGTTTTCTAAGCGACGATATACAAAGAGGTGACACCAGGCAGCTGTGAAATGTTTGGCTAAGTACAACTGTCGCATCATGTTCGTGGACGGCTCGAAGCCAAGTCACTTTCTGCTGAACTCTGGCTCGGAACACAACTGACGTGATTGCAACGAAGTGGTCCAATTACATCTAATACATTTACTTAACCCGCGAGGGGTTGCGTCACGGTCTTTTATGCCGGGCGCATACATTTTTTTATTCTTTCTTACTGTAATAGTTTGATGGTATAACGCTTCCTCCCCTTCTGTACCTTTCAATGGACTCGTCGTCTGTACGTGTTGATATTCACTATTTCAACTTCCATCACCAGTCAGTTAGTGCAAAGCTGTATCTATAAGCCTGGTCGTTTCCACCATGTGCGACTCCTGGCGTTACTTTATTACCCGGTCCATTTTTTGTTTCATGGATATATTTTTCTTTAATAATATAACGCGTTTTGCAAGAAAAACGAGTATTTTGTTTCAGGAACATATTTTTCCTTAGTAATACAATGCGTTTTGCTTCAAAAACTGTTATTTTATACTCACTAGTCAAATCGACTGAGCGCGACCCATCATGTAACATTTTGATGCTACCCCGGGTATTTCATTTCATGGATATTGTACCGGGAGGTACACCCCAAACCGCGCATTCAAATTCAGCGCCTAAATGAACTCCTCTATTGGTAAAACAGTGAAACTGAAACTACACCAACTTAGAACTTTACTCAGAAGATGTCACCACAGAAATATGATGTCATTTTGTTATTGTACAGTTGCCTAAACTGAGTGAATTTATCCTTGTTTTGTTTGCCATTCATCAAGAAGTTTGGACATTCTTCCACAGATGACACTACTAAAAACTATGATCATGCACCCTGGTGCGAGGTGTAAGAAGTTATAATTTAAAGACGTTTTGTATTTCTAGGTTTTTGTAACGGAATGATGTTCATTTATTTTTGGGTTGGCAATACTTCCTTTTTATTTTCGCCAGTTTTGAATCTAGCCAATAAATAATTTTTGTAATTAATTTTCCACCTATCATAGGCTTCTTGTTCGATTTCGAGTGTTTCTTTTGAATTTAACTAATAAAATTGAGAGGGTGTGGCTGGTTTAGTCTTGAATGATATCGAACCTTCCCTGAGGGTTTATAAACTGCGGATTTTCACGTTTCTTGGCCAATTGATCGTCATCTGACTAAGTGTGTGTGTCAAAGCAGGAGGCGGGCGGCCTCTTTCGTCGGTCAACAGAACATCTACAAGGTAATGCCCACATAACTTTATTCTTTCTTGCTACCTCCGCAGTTTAATCCGAGGGAAAGGTCCGAATCATCAACTATGTAACCTACTTTTCTAAAAATGTAACTTTCTGCCGGCTAATGTATAAACTTCATAAAATCTTTAACTGTAAATCGGGGATAGAGAGTGATGTACCCTCTCGAGTTCCCCTTCATCTTGGTTTGAGGTGACTACGTTTCGTAACTGTTTTTCCTTCTGTAATGTGTTAAAGTAATTTCCATACGAGTCACCTCAGTAGCTTGGGATTGGCCCCTGTTTTCATCGGCCTAGAGCCCTTTAGGTTTTTTAGTGTTCATTATATTGGAGCGCTGTTTGCCTCCATTTACCTTGTGGTTGGGCAAGTTATCTAACCCGTTCTTTTTCAATGAAGGCCCAGTAGGTTGGGTATTAAATACCCCTGTATAAATTATTTTCAAATTGTAAGTTGTGTCCTGAGAGGCCAGTAATTGTAAGTTGATGTTGCCTTGAGTAGGCTTGAGGAACTGAGAGCCTGTTAGCTCTTTGTCAAGTTTTGTAATTGTAAAGTGTGCCTCTGGGAGGCTAGATGTTGTGATTTAGGGAGCAAGTGCTCTTGAATTAGGGGATTTCTGCCCATCAGTAAATAATTCCTCTTCCTTTGTAAAATTGTAAAACTAGGGGCTTAAAGCCCAAAGTGTTAAGGTTCTGAATCGTGGATTTTTCCCAATCTTGTTTAATAATTGCTAATTGTACCTGTTATGTTGTTATTTGTTGATTTTTGAAATTTTAAAGAAATATAACCTTTGTTAAAGTTTTAAATTAATTTTGGGACTGTAGTTAGACCCATTCAAGCCCGCACCTTCTTTCATCACCTCTGCGTTCCACAGATACCCCGGAACAGATATATTTTTCATTAATAATATAATGTGCTTTGCAAGAAAAACGGGTATTTTGTTTCATGAACATATTTTTTCTTAATAATACAATGCGTAGTGCTTCAAAAACTGGTATTTTATATTCCTCGGTCAAATCGACCGTGCGCGACCCATCACGTAACCTTTTTGACGCGACCTCGTGAGTGTTAAAGGAGACTTGAACGCAACTAACGTATTTACAACGGAGTAGTCCCAGCACAACTGACTGATTTTTCGTTCTTTCGAGTGTAACTGATGTACACTTTCGTAGTTAACCATGCTCCCGAAAAGGAAAATAAATGTAAACAATAATGACTTCATTTCTTAATATAATATTATGTTTGAAATATTCTTTACATACGTATTTATAGATAATTCTGTGAAACATCACTGCCTTCTTTCTATACTGTAAAGCTTAATAAAATACAGTACATAAAATATTATATTGCAGTAATATATAGATAGGTAAGAAAACTGCTACGTTAAAATTTTACTCTCTCACTAGATTTGACTTGCTCAAAAATGCGGCGTACTTAGTGATTTCTGTGAAGGAACGATGGAAATTAAGCCGTCCTTCACACTTGTCGACCGGTATGAGAGGTTCCGAGTACCATCCATATCTATTCAAGGAGAGAAAGGTATTATAATCAACAAAATTATGATTAATTGATATACATGTGTATTAATGATGATAACAATGGTGACTGGTGGATGGTGTAGACAGTTATTTAATAGGGTACATACATATATCTTCATTACAGACCTTTTGGCCTTTAAGCGTTCAGTAGTGGTGGTGGTGGTGATTGTTGTTTTAAGAGGAAGTACAACTAGGCAACCATCCTCTATTAACACTAATCAGAGAGACAAAAGTGGAAGGGATCCGACACTTCGAAAATGAAGGTATCGGCCAAAGGAAGACAAGGGCCATGAAGGGCGTCAAAATGAAAGGCCCCCTAGGCCTCGGAAACCTAATACCGTCGGAGTCGGAAAAGAACAAGAGTTGACCAAAGGAGGTCGGATAGGATAGATGAAAGCGAGGAGCCTGGCACAAGTAAGTGGAAGCAATGTCAGGACTCAGCTAAGGGCCCCGTGTTTGCCAACCCACGCTCCAAAGTTCAAAGCTACTGGGGCCACTATTAGTCGTCTCTTACGACAGGCAGGGTATACAGTGGGTGTTATTCTACCGCCCCTATCCACAGGGGGACTTGAAGCGTTCAGTTTACGAGTTTCTGTGATTTAAGTGAGTACCTCCATTTGCAATTAGCTCTGTGGGGATTTTAGGATTTTTTGTACCTGATAACTCGTACCACGGACATTTCGTCACCAATATTCCTTTACATTAACAGTTCGTATAAATAGACTTTCAGTTAGGCGATATTTACGATCCAAAAGACATTTGCCATAGGAAGAAATGCATTGGCAGCTGTATTCCAGTAGAAATACAAGCAATATATTGCTTAATTTAATTTTTTTTAATAATAATTTTTTATTTCAACATAAATTTAGAGCAATTGTACTGTGAGTTTGCCAGAGTTAATTGTGACCAATGGCCCTTAAATACTGGGTGATATTTATCAAGTTATTCTTTATAATTATAATGGTATACACTACGCCAAACACACTTATTAATATCCTCATACTACCTCTTTTTCTTTACAAGTGATTTTACACTTTGTAATTTCTCCATATCCCTTTGCATGTCGTCGCAAGTGCTAAAGAAGGCAAAATAGGAGCGGGTGATTTTTCCTAACCAGCTGCTCATTCTGTTATCATATGCTTCGCATGTATTGGAAGTCCTTAGCAGATTTACAACAACTGCATCGTAGCAATTCCATATTTTGGAAGAAAAATCGGCGCGCTTCTTCCACGACCTCTGCGACTGCGTCTGTCAGAGGTACTGCCCTTTTAAGGGGTTGACATGTCCGACATATTTGTTTTGTGTAACGAAATATCCCAGTGACATATTTCTTTCGCGTGACGAAATGTCCCAGTGACATATTTCTTTCGCGTGACGAAATGTCTGAGTGACATATTTCTTTTGCGTGACGAAATGTCCATGATATGAGTTTTCGGGTACGAAAAGTCCGGATGAACTTTGCGATGACATTTAGTTCTACATTTCTTATCATTAAGGCTCTCATCAAACTAGACGGAATTTTACGTGACGTTGTACGACCCTACGTTTCCATATACACTGACTGACAGTGACAATGCAACACCAAGGAGGAGTGGTTCGAAAGGGATGAAAGTTGGGAAAAAAACAGAGACGGCACGGATGAATAATTGATGTTTATTTCAAACCGATATGCAGGTTACACAATGCGCACGGCATCGACTCAGTAGGATGTAGGACCACCGCGAGCGGCGATGCACGCAGAAACACGTCGAGGTACAGAGTCAATAAGAGTGCGGATGGTGTCCTGAGGGATGGTTCTCCATTCTCTGTCAACCATTTGCCACAGTTGGTCGTCCGTACGAGGCTGGGGCAGAGTTTGCAAACGGCGTCCAATGAGATCCCACACGTGTTCGATTGGTGAGAGATCCGGAGAGTACGCTGGCCACGGAAGCATCTGTACACCTCGTAGAGCATGTTGGGAGATGCGAGCAGTGTGTGGGCGGGCATTATCCTGCTGAAACAGAGCATTGGGCAGCCCCTGAAGGTATGGGAGTGCCACCGGCCGCAGCACATGCTGCACGTAGCGGTGGGCATTTAACGTGCCTTGAATACGCACTAGAGGTGACGTGGAATCATACGCAATAGCGCCCCAAACCATGATGCCGCGTTGTCTAGCGGTAGGGCGCTCCACAGTTACTGCCGGATTTGACCTTTCTCCACACCGACGCCACACTCGTCTGCGGTGACTATCACTGACAGAACAGAAGCGTGACTCATCGGAGAACACGACGTTCCGCCATTCCCTCATCCAAGTCGCTCTAGCCCGGCACCATGCCAGGCGTGCACGTCTATGCTGTGGAGTCAATGGTAGTCTTCTGAGCGGACGCCGGGAGTGCAGCCCTCCTTCAACCAATCGACGGGAAATTGTTCTGGTCGATATTGGAACAGCCAGGGTGTCTTGCACATGCTGAAGAATGGCGGTTGACGTGGCGTGCGGGGCTGCCACCGCTTGGCGGCAGATGCGCCGATCCTCGCGTGCTGACGTCACTCGGGCTGCGCCTGGACCCCTCGCACGTGCCACATGTCCCTGCGCCAACCATCTTCGCCACAGGCGCTGCACCGTGGACACATGTCCTATACACGTGTCCTGTGGCACACGACAACACGTTCTACAATGACTGTCGGCTGAGAAATCACGGTACGAAGTGGGCCATTCGCCAACGCCGTGTCCCATTTATCGTTCGCTACGTGCGCAGCACAGCGGCGCATTTCACATCATGAGCATACCTCAGTGACGTCAGTCTACCCTGCAATTGGCATAAAGTTCTGACCACTCCTTGGTGTTGCATTTGCTCTGTCAGTCAGTGTATAAATACCTGCGTGCCATACTTGCGCTCAATTTACGCTGGTACATCTGGGTGTGCCCGACTCACAGCGAAACAGCAATACACTGGGCGATTTATGAGTCGATGTTGATGGTGGTGGTGGTGATTATTGTTTTGGGAGGAAGTACGAGGGTATGGGAAACCGCGTGTTAGTATGGAGTATGTAGTAGTTGTGTGTGTGATGCATGAGTTGCAGAAATGTTGGGGAAAGAATGAATACCCAGTCCCCGAGCCAAGGGAATTGACTACACAGTAGGCTAGCAATAGCTGCACGAAAGTATAATAATAATAATAATAATAATAATAATAATAATAATAATAATAATAATAATAATAATAATAATAATAATGGGGTATGGATTCCGAAGAAGGTCGGTGTGGTCTTTCGCGTTGACGCCGTGTAGGTGACCTGCGCGTCTATGAGCTTGGTTTCCTAGCTATGATTACTTTTAATGCAGAAATCGGCACACACACACACCCAGGCCCCAAGCCACTGGAATTATTCAATGAAGGTTAAAATCTCCAACCCGGCCGGGAATCGAACCTGGGATCCTCTATTCCAAAGGCCAGCACGCCAACCATTCCGCCACGGAGCCGGACGTTAGATTAGATTATGAGACCCATGAATCGTGTCATCATGATTTCATATGACTATTTATTATGCCAGGAGCAAAATATGGCATTCATTTTAAAACCTAAATTCCGATGTCGAGTGATGATAGTCTAAAGGACGTAGATGATTTTAAGGAGAAACAACAACCCGATATTTGTCCCCTCATCTCTCTAAATACAGTAGATACAGTCTGAGTAATAGAAGAATAAAGGCCTGGATAGAAGAAAGAGAACGACCATGAAATGTGTGAAAACTTTTCCAACAAGTTAGTCTCACAAACGTAATGCTATCTGGTAGGACAAGAACAATAGTCGACCAAGGGAAGTTGGATGGGAAATATAAAATTGAAGTGAACGGCACAAGTAAGTAGAAGCAATGCCATCCTCTGTTTGGGCCTTCTGTTTCACGCTCCCAAATCAAAATTAGTCTGTTTTAAGTTTACTAGGATGATGAGATTGTCCAAATGAAACTGAGACTTTATTTTGATCGTCGTTATTCGAAGAAAAAACAATTGTGCATGGTGTCCGTGGCTGGCTATGTACGCCAGGAAGTTTTAGTGTTCTGCTTGTGGATGAGGAAGCAACGTGACTAGGTATGATTTTACCATGAATTCGTCCAACATTGCCCAGCGTCTGTTATTCAGTTTATGGTAGCAGATGGTGTCGACATTTACCGTCGTATGAAGGATGTGTGTTAGAATAAGTGGGTATCACGCTGTTCAGTGTTCAAAGGGTGTTGGGACGAGTAAGGACGTGCCAAAACCAGGTCAAGGACAGAGAGCAGCCTGATGAAAACCCCCCACAAACAAGCAATCAAGGGATGCCGGTTCCCAAGCAGTGGTGAGTCTGAGACACCGTTGAAGATTGGTTCCGCCACCAACCACGGATATTGTTCAACCGGGGTATCTTTTATCAAGTGGGCCAATGGGATACTTGTTTGAACCAACAAGGCGTCCATATTTATGCAGAAATACCACCCATACATCACTCTTTACTTCATGTGTATTCACATATTCCACACAATAAACTATTAAAGTAACAAATAAAAGTCTCCGTGCCATTTAGGCAACCTTTATTTAAAGATTCCTCTTCCTGAAATAGAATTCTCATTTTGTAAACCATCAGCTACACGACCAATATATTGTCTGCATCTCACGAGAAGTCGCGGCAGGTTGTAGGTACAGCCCGAGTAACAGATCTACACTAAGCTACAAACATTAGTCGTGTGAGCTCCCTGAAAGAGACACGGGGTGTTCATTATTTAACTGTTCATTATGCAGTACTTACAGGACATGTGGGCCGATGACCTTCGATGTTAGGCCCCTTAAAACAACAAGCATCATACAGGACATGTGTAACTAAAGCGCGATTGTAGTACCAGTTCGAAACTTCACAGCGGCACCTTAGTTCACAAGAACCACCGCGGACGGAACCGATGTTAATTGTCAGGCCTTGAGACTTGCGCTTGGCGCAGGCGCAGCAGCCATGCTTACCCTCCGCACCCCTTAACCTGCATGCACGCGACTTCTCGTGAGACGACCATAGTAGAGTACCGTTTTGTTCAGAGCTGAATAGTAACTGATTATAATGGCGTGTGGCCTCCGGAGAGACCTGATGAAGGCCTTTTTATTTGACTCCCGTAAGTGACCTGCGCGTCGTGATCAGGATGAAATGTTTATGAAGACCACACATACACCCAGTCCCCGTGCCAGGGTAACTAACCAATTATGGTTAAAATTTCCGACCCTGCCGGTAATCGAACCCGGGACCCCTGTGACCCCTGCTAACCATTTAGCCATGGAGACGGACAGTAACTGACTAATCGTAATCGAATTGCTAGTAACAATTACATTTTAGTAATTTTAACTTGTAATCGTTACTTTTCACACAATGTTATTTTTACTCGATATTTAATACTTGAAATAAAATTATAATCGTTACTTAGTAATCATTACATACTAATGATCGATACATATCGCATCGAGTGTTTGGCACCTTTAGAAGCCCAACACTCGCAAGGCGTCGCTCTAAGGCCAACGGTTCATTTGTTTTAATTACTGGATGTGATTTATAATTGTAAAAGGAACCGGAATAAACATGTGACGACATAGAGGTTAAGGAATTTCCATTCCTCTATTTGAATAAATATTTTGAATTAGTTGGCCCTGAAAATAATGAAAACCCAAAAGTGACACCTGAACTTTGCTTGAAAGTGTGTTTAGTCTCTTTTAGTCTTGACAGGCAATTAATGTCTCTATTCTTATAAAAAGTATGAAATATTGTCTTTTTCTTTGTCAAATTTAGTATCATTCCAGCCCCATGTGAAGAAGGAAATTGTCAGTGATTTCATAGACTTGCATTCAGTGAAGTAATTATAATTGTAAATTTACTGATTGCTTGTTGAAAAATTATTTAGTAATTGTCATTGAGTAAAATATTTCTCAGGTAACTGTAATTCAACCCAATTACTTTTATTTTTATTTTTTCAATCACTGGTCTAGATACTGAGTAGCTGAGTAATAATTATTCGTATGGGATATTTTTAATGTGGAATATTTCAAAGCTATTTTCTGCGAACGATATTTCTTGCACCACCCTCTGCACGGAAGGAAAATATATCTTAACAAAGACCCAATTTATTCACTCTACACGTTGAATTAATGTGTCGCACCATGTTCTGATTTTAATTCTTAATTAAAACTGCTGAATTTTTATCTTCTCCATTATAATTTGTACAGCACTATAATCGCGAGCACAGTGTAGAGTGAGCGAAGCAAATAAAATGTAGGTTTTAATTTCGTGTTTAGACCTAAAGAGCAGTTCTCAGACCAAGATGTGTGTCTTCCAACTTATTGTGGTGATGGTCATGGTAATTATTATTTTAAGAGGAAATACAACTAGGCAACCACTTCGTCTATAACTGGGGGGGGGGGGGTTGGAACGATTAAGTCTGCTACCATAGTGAGGACGATAGTTAAATATACTTACAGTCATTAATATCTTCCAGTTCGTGAAACCAGACACACAGAGACTAGATACAAGTAGCGCATAGACAGAGTACGCAGGGAACAGGGCAGAGAAAGGCATTATATGGATCGTTTGAAAAGAAAGAGGAAAAGAGAGATTATTTTCATTCAACTTTCGATAGTCAACAACGAGACGGGATCATCGATCAGGTTTGACGACTATGAAGGCAGTAAAAGCATAATTATATGATGACGTAACAATTACATCGTATGGAAGCATTTTATCTACCGATCGATTTAAGACCTTCACATGAGCAGGGCTTAAGTGGTAAGGAGAAGATACAATACAATACAATGGATTTGTTTTTGTTTATTTTGATTAAGGCCAAGATCGAACAGGAGTTAGATTTGTTAAGTCAATATGGGCCTCATAATTTGTTACGGTTTCTAATTGATCTGAAATTATATTCGGTAATTCAATAATGAGTTGTTCTATTTGATTTAGCTGAAATTGGATGGAATGCAATATAAGAATGCTTTGGGAGGATAATCAGACTAATTTACTAAGGGAATTCGGATAGTAGGATCAAAATGAAATTATTTTGAGGAGGTCATAGAATATATATCTCGTATGATGAAATAAATCATACCCTAAAATGATGGGAATTGGTAAGTCTTGAACCATGCGAAAGGTACATGCCTAAGAGAATATATTAACTTTTATGGTAAGTTGAATTTGTTCTATACTGTTCAGAAAATTTTGAGAAATGGATGTACATTCAATTATAGAAGGCAATATTGTATATTAGGAAAGGATTACAGTAAAGACTGGTAGAAAGAGCTTGAATCTCCAGAGTCTAGTAGAGCAATGGATGGGATATTATTAAGTTGGACGCTGATCAGAGGGAAAATGGACGAGGTGTGACACTTCGAAGAATGAAGATATTGGAAAAGAAAGGGAAGGGCCACAAAGGACGTGAACATAAAATCTGCTGTATGCCTCGCAAACATAATACTCTCCAGATTGGAAGAGAACACGAGTTGAACAAGGAAGGTTGGAGAGGAAAGATCGAAAGGAGGAGAATGGTAGAAGTAAAGTGAAACAATGCCAGGATCAGCTAGGGTCCCCGTGGTCACCGACCCACACTCCCAAAGCAAAGTGCCCGTGGAGGTTCCCTCTTATGACAGATAGAGGACAACCCCCATCCACAGGTTTCCCAGCTTACAGTCTGCATACTACGATGTGGTAGTGATTGTTTATTGAGTCGTGCTTCTTCATCTTCTTCTTGGCCAGTTATTTAATATCGGCACTGTGCCTGGATTAAGTCCAGTTTTACAGCCGACTTTTCTGACGTCAATCCTAGGCGGAGGAATGTGTGTTTCTGTGGTGGTTTGTAGTTTGATGTGTTGTATAGCATGTGTATTATGGCACCCAACGCCCGAGCTATAGGAGTTAACAACTTGGAATTAAAATCTCCGACCCGGTTGGGAATCGAACTCGGGGCCCTTTGAGCCGAAGACCAGTGCACTGACCATTAAGCCATGAAGCCGGACTAATGAATCACACTCTGAAAGTTATTTCAAGAACTCTACAATCTCAATTAAGGTTTTTTAGAAAATGAGTAAACGTCAATGACAAGTAAAGAGGCATGGTACGAAAGACATGCTGGTGTATATCCGAGTTTTAGTTAAAACGTATATTGACCAGAAATAAACGCATTTGCGTGCCCATTGGCCACAAAGGACGTGAATATGAGAGCTTCCCCATGCCTCGCAAACATAATGCCGTCCGGATTGGAAGAGAACATGAGTTGAACAAGGAAGGTCAGATAGGAAAGATCGAAATGAGGGTACTGGTAGAAGTAAAGGGAAACAATGCCAGGCTCAGCTAGTGTCCCCGTGGTCACCGACCTGTTAGAAGTACTGCTAAATATGTTATAATGTGGAGAGAAACATTGTTACGTTTAATTAAACTTGAAAGTTTATTTATGAAGAGGCGTGCATCAATATTTCTTCAAATTTTTTATAAGCTTTTGTTATTAAACTGCATTGTTGAGGTGCAAACTTTCAATGTTAAAACTCACAAGAGACGTGAAAATAAGTGACAAATTACATTATTTCAAAAATTTTAAAGAACAATACGCAGGTTTATTTACGAAAAGGAGTAACTTTAGTACTCTTCAGAAACGTTCAGGGGCCGATGACCTAGCTGTTAGGCCCCTTTTAAACAACAAACGTCATCACCAAAAAGTTGAAATGCTTCTCTTATTAAACTATATTTGTGAAGAGCAAACTTTCATCGCGAAACTTCTCAAATACATGGCGGAAAACAATTACGGACTTCAAGTTTCCATCAATTATACTTGGGAAAACTTGTGAACTTACTTCACCATTTCCGAACAGTTGAATCTTTTGACTTATACCCTTTTAGATATAACTGATTCAAATATCCCCTGATGTGCCTTATTGTACAAGGAAAGACAGACCGGAAACATGCACGAGGGTGGAGATGCTTGTTCTCTGGCAGTCGTCATCCTTTTATCAGAAGATGGCACTAGAAGAAGAAATGATTGTGTTTTCCTTTCGGGGACAACCGCGACCGTACTGACACCTTGTAATGAGGAATAATGAGGAAGAATTCCGATACTCGAAGAACGCCTCAGGAACGTAATACCATAAGATCTGTAAGTGTACAATTGTTGCCCGAGAAAATGTGAATAGAAAGATTAAAGACAACAGTAAGTCGAATCATGAATGCAAATTGAATGCCTCTGAAGGGCGGGGAAATGAAATATTTCGCAGACTTTGTATTTATTTCCTTTCTGAGAAACTTCATCTAATGCAATACTTTTGCCGAACCTGCCGGCTCTCGATGAAACGTTTACTCTTCATAATTGTTCTAATATTAAGGCGGCGTTGTTGATCGTCAATTCAGGATTAGGATGTCTTTTATTCGCGTGGCTCTCTGGTCCTTGATTTATATGCATCCACCAAATAATATTCTGAAATGTACACGGGAGCCGCTTTGGGCGGTGACAGAGTGTATGTCGGATCACTGCAATGTAGACACTCGATGTTATACCAACCTATTTTTTTATCATCATTTCGAAACGCAAGGCTTCTGATTTCATGAACAATTTCTTCCCTTAACAACTCTTCTTATATTTGTCCTGCAATCAAACGTTCGTCAATTGTTGGTGAATCATTCATCGCCCCGAAATATTCTGCTAGCAGTTTAACAATGATTGCTTGGCACATCTTCACTACACAAAGGCGATGAGAGGGTCAGTACCAATCTAATGGAGTACATCGCGGTCACATTTTGCACGTCACAAATGTGGCAAGTTCTTGTTACAAAGTGTAAATGCAAATTAGCCTTGAAATCATATGCACATCTGCTGTATTACCGGGGTGCTTGTAGTGCACCTATTTTATTTTACCTTATTTTTCTGTATCCAGTCATCATTTCTTTCAGAGTCTTTTAGCCTAGTGTTGGGCTACCTCAACTATTGGTTTCTTTCTCGTCCACAAATCTTCAAGGCTATACTGGAATGGACAGGAAAGGCAGCTCAGGAAGTGGCTCATATCTTAAAATTGGCCACATTAACAAGGGATTTCATCTGTGTACTTAAAGCCGTATCTTGCAGGTTGGACTTCACTAGTTATACTCCTCTTCGCATCCGGTTGAGTGTTCTCCACATCTTCCAGCCTACTCTACACCTGCAGTCCCGCCCTCTTGAAGCGGATATCCTATCGGGGG
Source organism: Anabrus simplex (assembly GCF_040414725.1). Lineage (NCBI taxonomy): Eukaryota > Metazoa > Arthropoda > Insecta > Orthoptera > Tettigoniidae > Anabrus > Anabrus simplex. Next base: position 105,131,124 of record NC_090271.1, on the reverse strand, counting down.
ATAAATTATTACTTTTGACAAGAACTTATTGATTTCAACCTTCTAGGTCTGCCGGAGATTTCTTCTGCATTCAATATGATGTGCCTTTTATTCAAGGTCTGCTTGAATCTTTCAGTACAATATAATCTTAAACTGATCTTCGGATGGTTGCTGGAGAAACGTCTGGTGCTCGATGGAGCTTGTCCAGAAAAACAGCTTTCAAGCAGCACGTTTCATTTAGGATGATATTAAATTTCTTTGTCTGAACGGATATATCCCGGACTAGACAAGTATATTCTGTTGTTGAAAAACACAAGTCTCTTCCTGTTATTTTCAGGACAGTGGGGTGTATATCCTATTTACTGCACGTTAATTTATTTAGGATGTTGTCCATTGTCGCAACTTTCTTGGCTGTATATCTAAGTGAGTGAGCTGTCCAGAATATGCTCAGATACTTGGATGAATCTGTTTGCTTCGAATGTTGATTCAATGATACACGTTCATTTTCTGTCTTGTCAATTCTGAAAGCAGGTGAAATGAGCACACTTCAGTTTTTGAAGGGTTTGATCTTAATGCATTGTATTATAGTATGTTGACATGACGATAAACGATACAGAAATATTAATTCTCTAATATTCGGATATATTCATATACTGTACTTGTTAGTGAAATAGATTTGTAGCACGTAAAATTCTGTTTGTGTTTTAAAAAAATATTCATTTCTGGCACGAAGTATTTTATAAAAATTACACTAGAACGATCGTTATATTTCTACAGTGCATACGTCATCATTTGCTAAATGCTCCGAGCCGTCCAATTTTCTGAGATTAATTGAAACGCTATTGTTGATTTTACGGCGAAATGGTCATTACCATTAAATTTTGGGTATGGTAACTATTGTAAGCATTCAAGTTTCGTACAAACCTGGTGGTTAAAATCATTCAAGTTTCATTGAAATCTGCCTGATGCAAATCAAACCGTTCCAACTATCTAAGCCAGAATATTGTGGAGTATGCAATATTAAGTCGTCTATTTACAAAGGCACATTCCATTAAGATTATTGGTAAAACCGAGGAAATTGCCGGATGTCTGTTCAGAATCACTCATTTGATAGTCCGGCTCCTTGTCTGAATGGTCAGCGTAGTGGCCTATGGTGTAGAGGGCCACGGATTTGTTTCCCGGTCAGATCAGGGATTTAAATCTCAAATGATTAATTTCCTTGACTCTGGTGCTGGATATTTGTGCTGTCTTCAACATCTCTGCAACTCATATGCCACACACAAAACTATCCTCCACAACTATAACACACACAGTTTCCAATCACAGCAGATCCACCCACCATCGTCGTAGTGGGTCTGTCTTACAAGTTCTGTACCACGCTAGCGAAAGCCACACGACTTTATTTATTATACTCACCTCGTCATGCTTGGACAATCTGGGTAACAACGAGAGTGGTGTAACAGTGTTCTGGTGTCTTGATAAATAATACCATCACGTTTTATTGCTATCGACCTGGTCCAAACCAAACGGCGCCCTTGCTACCGGTATTTGATTCAGAACTTCAGGTAGCAGGTCGCTCTATTTAAGAGATTAACCAAACAGTACTGCCGATGACATGTTTACAATACCCACATCATTGGTAGCGTGTATTAAAGAACACTGGTGACTCCATTGAGGAACAATTAAACTTTAAATAGTTCTCTTCTGCGTCTGTAGAAATTAAATAATTGTCAATAGCACAATTCCAGCTCACGAATATTGGTACTGTTGAATGTTCCCAGTTTCCCAGTTTTTAACTATTGACAAGAAACAGTGGGACGAATATTATTAGCCCATACCTTTGGTTTTCGGTGGCTGGATAGTCCAACGTTTCTTTTGGTCCTCTAGTGCAAACTCTTTTAATGTCTGCAACGAGTTTATTATCGACATCACCTTTTCGAACCTGATCATGTGGCGCATAAAATTTTCCCGTGAGAGCAGAAGAAGCTGTGAAATAATAAAGAGCGTAATATTAAATCATTACTTTTGACAAGAGAGAGCATTTGAACTAAGAACCAGCTGTGCCGTGTTTTTTCCTATCGGTGATACGGCAGCCGTCTGTCGAGTTCAATGCACGGGAGATGCGCGCGCATCTGTCCTGATCCTGGATGCAATGCAAGTTTGATAATGAGTGGCTATCGTTAGAAGCGTTTGTGAGTAGTGTGCTGTTCTTTTGAGTATTAAATAATTACAAAGTATATTATGGTTTCTACACTATAAAGAAAGCTTTGGATTGTGTTACTTGACACAAACTATGGCAGGTTCTTGGTGGATTTGGCATTCCACAGCGTCTAATATCATTGCTGAAAAGTCTGTATGGGAACAACATTGCAACTGTAAAGTTAACCGGTGACAATTAAGAATTCTTCAGTATATCCCAAGTTGTGTGACAAGGCTGCATACTATTACCCATTCTGTATAACATCTATGTCGAGGTGGTGGTGGTAGTGGTGGTGATTGTTGTTTCGAGGGGAAGTACAACTAGGCAACCATCCTCTACATAACACTGCTGATGATGATGATGCTTGTTGTTTTAAGGGGCCTAGCATCGAAGGTCATCGGCCGCTACATAACACTAATCAGAGAGGAAAATGAAAGGGATCCGACACTTTGAAAAATGAAGATATCGGCCAAAGAAAGGCAAGGGCCACGAAGGGCGTGAAAACGAAAGACTCCCTAGGCCTCGAGTGTTCTAATACCGTCGGGGTCGGAAATAACAAGAGTGGACCAAGGGAGGTCGGGCAGAATAGATGAAAGTGAAGAGCCTGGTATAATTAAGTGAAAGCAATGCCAGGACTCAAGTGGACCAAGGGAGGTCGGGCAGAATAGATGAAAGTGAAGAGCCTGGCATAATTAAGTGAAAGCAATGCCAGGACTCAACTAAAGGTCACGTGGTCGCCAACCCACGCTCCAAAGTTGAGAGCCCCTTGGGCCCATTTTAGTCGCCTCTTACGACAGGCAAGGAATTCCTTGTGAGTTATTCTACCGCCCCCACCCACAGGGGGACATCTATGCCGAGTATGTGATGTACTCAATGACTGGACCGGAGGTATATCAATTGGTGGACGAATAATCAGAAACTTGTACTTAGCTGCTGGCACAACTCTCCTTGCCAGCACTGAAGATGAACTTGCAAAATTACTAGCAAGAGTAAAGGATGCATGTTTAGAATATAGACTAGAGTTCAACTTGAGCAAGTAGTGGTGGTGGTGATTATTGTTTTAAGAGGAAGTACAACTGTGCAACCATCCTCTATATAACACTGATCAGAGATAAAAATGTAAGGGATCCAACACTAAGAAAAATGAAGATATCGGACAAAGAAAGATAAGGGCTACGAAGGGTGTGAAAATGAAAGACTACCTGGATTTAGATCCCTTCCATTTTCTCCCTCTGATTAATGGTATATAGAGGATGGTTGCCTAGTTGTACTTTCTCTTAAAACAGTGATCACCACCACCACCACCTGACTATTCAGTAGACTTTATGAGAAACTGAACAACGTCAAAAATGGCGACGCTTAGTCCAGAATATTGTGTGAAGTCAAATGGGGTCACGATGATCAACACCGAGCTCGATAGCTGCAGTCGCTTAAGTGCGGCCAGTATCCAGTATTCGGGAGATAGTAGGTTCGAACCCCACTGTCGGCAGCCCAGAAAATGGTTTTCCGTGGTTTCCCATGTTCACACCAGGCAAATGCTGGGGCTGTACCGTAATTAATGCCACGGCCGCTTCCTTCCCACTCCTAGTCCTTCCTTGCCCCATCGTCTCGCTATAAGACCTATCTGTGTCGGTGCGACGTAAAAAAAAAAAAAAAAAAAAAAGAGACGATGATCAACAATGAGTTACACGACTTTCAATGATGATCGTGATTCGTATATATTTACTACTGTACAAAGTGTGTTTAGTTATAATCCATTCATGTTCTCAGTAACGTGATGGTGGTGATTATTGTTTTATCAGAAATAAGTAAGGAAAAATTAAGATGTCTGATCTTTTGAAGAACGAATGTATCGACCAAAGGAAAGAAGTGTCAGAAAGGGTGTGGACATGAAGAACTCGCTACGTCTCGCAAAGCTGATTCCGTCGGGGTGGGCAAAGAACAAGAGTTGATCATGAGAGCTCGGATAGGACAGATGAATGCGAGGAGAAGGACACAAGTAAGTGGAAGCAATGTCCGACTCAGCCAAGGGCCTCGTGGTTGCCAACATAAGCTGCCAAAATCATAGCCTCTCTGGTTTTAACTCATTCACCTCGTCAAGTGCAAACACAATTTTAAGAAAATGTAAGAAATTGGAGCTAAGGGGAGTGTTCATCCAAGCAGAATAGAGTTCTCACCGAAGGAAAACTAGATGGCATTGACCATCATTTGAAAATATCTCCTAAGCAACTATTGTAATAGGGATGTCTAATGGCTATGGTTTCTAATATTGTTAGTTTAATATTCACAAGGAAATTGACAAGATTATGCAAAATGAAAATGTGAACTATTTACAGCCAGCGGTGTATTACTTTTTAAAGTGGTACCTAAAATGCCTGGGCAATGAAGGCGGAAAGTTTCAACATCTCCTTAACGTTGCTAAGTGTTAAACTTCTTAAAAATAGTTCACAATATTCTTGCATGGTTGTTTCACCGCCACTGAACTCCGCCGACACACAGCGATTGTCACGCCTACCGATGGGAGAAACACCGCTCGGCTGGTTCTTAGTTCAGATGCTCTCGGTGTCTGAAAAGTATTCCACTTTGTTTACAAGTTGGCTAGGTACAAATGTTATGGTCTGTTTAACTAGTTGCTGGAAAATGTATAATATTCAAATTTGGATGTATATTTGTTCTAATTGGGACTCAATGCTAGTGACAATGTTTACCCCAAAGACACGAACGATTGTCTGTACTGAACCTCGGTAATTAGTGATTTCATTCCACTAGGCAGCGCTTATGACTAGTTCGTTTTTAATGCTCACTTTCGTTCCCAATGCCTATTGAGTCCTGCTATTAGTTTTTCCTTTCTTTGCTGTGAAGGAGATTTGCAAGATTTAACAACATTTTGTAGAAAAGACGACGAGTTTAGCATTTTACAAAATGTAGGGCGATCTGAGACACCAATATCAGAAATCCCAGCGGAAGCTAAGTCTTTTCTTTTTTGCCTCATTGAGCCACAAGCTTTTAACGAGTGAAAAGTTCTTCTTCGTAAGTCCGAGAGAAGGGAATGGTTTAATATCTCACTCCAGGAGATCTTAGAGGTTATTTTTCACGGTATCCATATCTTCAACCCCAGGCGTGTGTTGGGATGGTACTTAAATTAGAGGTCACTAATGATTTCTTCCCAGATCCTCCAATTAATTATACATAACAGTTTAGGCACCGTACTTATTCTGGTCCAGGGTTCGATTCCCGGCCGGCTTGGAGATTTTAACCTTAATTGGTTAGTTCCCTTGGCTCGGGGACTGGGTGTTTGGTGCTGTCCCAACATCCCTGCAACCACACATAACACTATCGTCCACCACAATAACAAGCAGTTACCCACACACATGGCAGATGCCGCCCACCCTCATCGGAGGGTCTGCCTTACAAGGGCTGCACCCGGTTAGAAATAGCCACAAGAAATTATTATTATTACCTATTCTGGTTATAATACTGTAAACTGTACACTAAGCTTATTCTTGGTTCAATCATATTTTTTTAGTGAAACTAGTATTTTGGTAGCTATATTTTGAATTAAATAATTCTTGCCAAAGGCTGGCATTTATAATGGTGGAGGTACACTGGGCCGCCACACAAATTCCGCGCCCTCAGGCAATAAAGTGCCATATAAATTATGTAGAATAATGGGTGCAGACATAGAAACATGTGTTATTTTCAGAATAATATAGACTAGCGTGAATAGAAAGTGTCACACCACGAAGACATTAACGTAATGCAACGTTTGTTGTATGTGATTCTTATACCAAGTACATGATTTGAATACAATTTCACTGATATGCAAACCTATTTAAATACAACAGTCATTAACACAAGCTAACGATTATATAAGTGATGCAGCCGGTGATGATTGTAGTACGATTACTGTGATGGCTCAGGTGGTGGTGGTAGTGATTATTGTTTTAAGAGAAAGTACAACTAGGCAACCATCCTCTATTAACACTAATCAGAGGGAAGAATGGAAGGAGTTCGACACCTCGAAATATGAAGCAATCAGGCAGAAAAATACAAGAGCCACGAAGGGTGAAAATGAAAGACTTCCTAGGCATCCATACGTAACACCATCGTTGTCAGAAAAGAACGAGAGTTTACCAAGGGCGGTCGAATAGGATACCGGTAGATGAAAGTGGGGAGTCTGACACAAGCAATAGAAAGAAATTCCAGGACTCAGCTAAGGGACCCGTGGTCGCCAACCCACGCTCCCAAGTTAATAGCCCTGGGCCCCCTTTTAGTCGCCCTAGGCCTCGATACATAATACCGTCGGGTCGGAAAAGAACAAGAGTTGACCAAGGGAGATCGGATTGGATAGATGCAAGTGAGGAGCCTGGCACAAGTAAGTGGAAGCAATGCCAGGACTCAGCTAACGGCCCCGTAGTCGCCAACCCACGCTGCCAAGTTAAGAGCACTGGGGCCACTTTTAGTCGCCTCTTACGACAGGCAGGGGATACAAATTATAGTCACTTGTCTGAATCTGAGAAGGACTGCATAATTGGCATGAGGGACATGGGAGCATTATATAGACTGACAGAGTTGGCTGTAGTGTAATAACTGCAGAACGAATGGTGAGGAGATGGACTCAGGAGAAGACCAGGCACAAGTCCTTCAAGACAGACTACTGCAAGAGAAGATCGTCGAATTTTGCGAATGGCTCTGGCAAATAACAGCCGCTGAAATTTGAGCACCATTTACAGGGCTGAGTATCCCCACAAACCATCAGAAACAGGTTGCTTGAAGCTATTCTGAGATCACGACTTCCCATGCTGCGATTTGTACCTTTGACACCATACCACAATCAGCAGGAACTTGCATGGTATAGAACCAGAGAAAACTGGGATGATGAGTGGCATCCTGCGGTGTTTCGTGATGGGTCCGTCCCTGTCTTCGGTTGTCAGAACGGCAGCATATCCGTAGAGGAACTAGTGATAGAACAAATCCATCTCTGATTCTTGAGAGGCATTCTTCTCCAACCCCTGGGATTATGGTGTGGAGGACTAATGCATATGACATTAGGACTGATTTTTTTTTTTGTACGGGAAACGATGGCTGTCCGCCATTATGTGGAAATTGAGGTAGACCCTCTTTACATCATAACAAATGACATATTACAGCACAATAATGCAAGAGCATTCTCTGAAAATCAGACTAGAGAATCCTTAAGAGATATACTGATCCTAGACTGAACTGTCCGTTGCCATATGCCTCCCATAGAGAAAGTTTGGATGCCATGGGAAGGCGTTTGTTGTCATACCAGTCTCCAGCCACAAAGTTTCGAGAACTTACACAGCATGACGTGCTTCAGGCAGATTCGAAGACTTTTTGATTCAATGCCATCGCGGATGAGAAAGTGTGTCTGTGCTCGAGGTGCTCACACATTCCGCTAAGACTGGGCGTTATCTTAAATGAAACATTTCCGAAAGGGACGAACATTCAGTTAGTTAATACGTGTTATTTGATGGTCATGTCCACAAAGTTTGGTATCGTCATCATATTATAAAGGCTGAGCCTTATCGCCGCAACCATAGATGTCTATCTTCCAGATTTTTCAACTCGGCGTAGGTCTTGCAGATCACTATCTGAAGCAGGTTATTGAAATAAGACACTCTGGGTCATCCTCTTCCTCTTTTCCCTGCAATTCTTCCTTCAATAATGTTTCAAAGGAACTCTTCATGCCGCAAAATGTGACAAATACATTTTATTTTCCGTTTTTTAATGTCAGATACCAGACTCTCCTCCCTCTCTCTCTAAGAACTTCGATATTGCTCTTTATTTAAGTCTAACTTATCCTCTGCATTATCCTCCAGATCCACATTTCAATTGCCTCTAGTCTTTTCTTTTCCTGTTCTTCTAATGACCAGCTTTCGCAACACTACAGAAGTATGCTCCATACAAAGGTTTCTGCAAAGGTCTTCCAAGTTTGAATATCTATATCTATATGTTTGTTGACCAGCAGATACTTTTTATCTTGGAAGCTATTCTGAGATCACGATTTCTCATGCTGCGATGTGTACCTTTGACACCATACTACAAACGGCAGAAATTTGCATGGTGTAGAGCCAGTGGGGTGATGAGTGGCATTCTATGATGTTTCATGAGAAGTCTCGCTCCTGTCTTGTTCTGTCAGAACGACAGCATGTCCGTAGAAGAACTAGTGATAGAACAAGTTTGGTATATACTCGAGAAATTCTTCACGGTTTAACACTTTTCATTTCCGCTACTGTATCCTTCAAAAGAAGTAAAACATAAAAATCTTTACTTAATATTAATGTTAAATAATAACTTAATAAAGTTATTATTCTAAATATCTTCCCCTGTTCCATTGCAAAATTTGAAGGAAAAATTCACATCTAATGGCATATTGATATCCTGAATTTCCTCTCTTTGACAGTCATATCATTTATAACGTCTGTGAAGTTTAAGTGTAGTAAGAGTTATTTACGAGCCTCACCAATACTCTGTTGTATTCTCCTTATAAACGATGTGGAACAGGCCTCATTGTAGATTCTTCAAGATAATTAATACAGGCAGAGATCCTAATAATATCTAGTAACAATTACATAGACCGAAAAATAAAATCTAACGTAAAATATTATTGACAGTCGACTTTTCACATAAAGCGATACTTATAGCCTTAGCAATAAGGGGAATTTTAGGAGTAGACTTCAAAATTAACAGTGCTCGTAATATTAATCGAAGGGATTTATCACTCCCTTTTATTGAATTTTAAAATGAAGAAGTCCGACACATCGAAGAACAAAGTATTAGCAGACGGGACTGAAGGACTATGAGAGGCGTGAGAATGAATGCATAGACCTCGCACATTTAATTGTTGAAAGAGGAAGAGAACAAGAGTTGACCAAGAGAAGTCAGAAGGGAAAGATTATTATTATTATTATTATTATTATTATTATTATTATTATTATTATTATTATTATTATTATTTTACAATTTGCTTTACGTCGCACCAACACAGATAGGTCTTATGGCGACGATGTGATAACAAACGGCTAGGAGTGGGAAGGAAGCGGTCGTGGCCTTAATTAAGGTACATCTCCAGCATTTGCCCGGTGTGAAAATGAGAAACTACGGTAAATCATCTTGTAAATTATCTTCAGGGCTGCCGACAATGGGGTTCAAACCCACTATCTCCCGAATGCAAGTTCACGGCTGCGCGACTCTCACCGCACGACCAACTCGCTCGGTAAAAGATGAAAATGAGGAGATTATCAACCCGCGTAACACTATGTGGAGGGATGTAGGCCTATTGGATAGTTCCGTGTTCTGTTGTAATTGGCATTGTGATGTGGTCTGTGTGATGAAGTGGTGTATGTTAAGTCCAACATAAACACAGACCTTCCGAGGCAGAGGTGGGAGTCAAACACGCGCTGCATTGGCCATTCCGCCAAGGAATCAAGCATAAATAGGGATCATTGTTAATGTATTTACCTCCACATTTGCTTCATTTCACCCGAGGAATTTGGTCCCTCAAACTAAGTATTATGATTTTCTCGGTATGGTGAATTACAATTAATCACAATGTCCTTGCTTCCTCAAGTTTTGTACCCTTCATTCACCACTGTAATCTATATACTGACAGTTAACGCGCTCCGCGGGATTTCTAGTTTTCGTGAGCAAAACGACAGATCTGATTTTTTTTTTCAACATTATATCACCCGAGGCCATACGCAAGATTTTTTCGGGGGTTAGGGATTGGGGGGGGGGGTTCGAAAACAAAAATTATAGTAACAATTTTTTTACTTTCAAATTGGTTTTACAGAAATAAAAGAGTGAAATTGTTTTAGAGCAGTACCTTTTACAACTCAATGGATGAAGTAGAAAGGTAAATTCATAGCGATCTGGAGGACAGAAGACGCTTTAACACGTGCGTGCAGTGCGACACAAAGATATCTGGCATCTGTTTTAAATGGAGGTAACAGTGTGTTTCACTCATCATCATCATCATCATCATCATAGGTTTGTCCCGCAATGGAGCAGGGTCCACTGTTTAGCAAGCCAATCTCCACTTGGTTCTATTAAGGGCATCATTTGAAACAAGATGAACATAATGCATGTCTTCTTGAAGGCGATCAAGCCAGGGTTTCTTGGGCTGGGCACGGGTCCTATTTCCAGATGGTGTGATGCGAAGTACCATCTGTACAATAGATGAACCTTCTCTACGCATTTCGTGGCCATACCGCCGAAGTCGGGTCTCACGCATCTTGTCTACGATCGGAGCAACGCCCATGATTCTCCGGATTCCTAGGTTGGTGACATGATCTAGCCGGGTCAGTCCAAGTGGCCAGCGAAGCATGACATGAAGTGCTTGCTCGTGCTTGACTGGCTGCCGGCCAGCATTCAGAGCCATAGAGAGTGACTGGCCGAACAACAGTCCTGTAAACCTTGGACTTCAGGTGGATTGGTATCGGACGATCGCAGAGAACACCAGTAGTTTGCCGCCACTTCATACAGGCCATATTTACACGTGCACGAGCGTCTGAAATAGTGTCAGACTCAGCGTTGACCAAGAACCAAGGTTCTTAAACTATTCTACTTTATTGAGATCTTGGCCATCTATCTATTAAACATTTTTAGACGTTTAAAAACATCTTGTAGCGGTTCGATTACATGAAAATATTTCTATATGTTTATTGAAATATAGTTTTATGATGCAAAATGTATTAAGAACATAAACATTAACATAACATTAAGAACATAAAAAACAAAAAATCCGTATATCTCACCAAAATTAAAATTTCCATTTATGTTTTCAGTAAATTTGTTAGATTTTGATGAAGATCTGGAGGGAAAGTGGCCTAGAGGCAGACCAAGGACACGATGGATCTCCCAAATAAAAGATGATCTGCAAGAAAGGGGAGTGGAATTGTGTACAGTTGAAGAAGAAAAAGAAGTCTACCTGTATAGACATAAGTGGAGAGCGCTCTTGCACCGCACCCGGGAAACTGGAGACGGTTAAATGATGATGATGATGATGATGATGATGATATTCATAGAGAAACATTTAATGATGGCACCGATTTTATGGATTAAATTCACTTTGTTTATTTTGCAAATACCTACTTTTATAATATTTCTAATTTACTGTAGGCTATTTCAAAACCCGTATATGCTGTTCAAATTAACTGTCAAGTTAACTTTTATTTCGAAGGGAGTTTGAACCCCTCTAACCTCCCCCCTGGGTACGGCATGTTCTTTAACATCCAAATTCACTTACAATTCACGATTTCTGAGGTGTATCCTTGTTTAAATGACCTGCTACTAAACTTTCGCTGCACAATAAAACTAACGATTTTTCGTACACATACTTCGATTTGTAACCAAATTTTTGCCTCTTTAAACCTTTTCATTCCCATTCCCGAGTTAAATCGGAAAGCTGTGTGCCTTTCACTGTCCCAGCCACGAGTTAACTCGAATTTCATATTTCGTGCTGTCTCCTAGTATTCGTGCCTAGTCATACGGTCCAGTTATCTTCTTGCCTTATTACTTGACAGCTGTCTTTAGTCGCACAAGATGGCTGCATCCCCCAGTACACAAAGTTTTACGATGGTGATGATGATGGTGATTATTTTAAGAAGAAGTGCAACTAGGCAGTCATCCTCTACATCAGAGGTCCTCAAACTGTGGAACGCGTACTCCTTTTAGTCTTTTAGTGGGGCGAGCAGCCTTCAAGAGAAAACTTGAAGAATCTTTAAAACATGGAAAGAAATATGAATCATGTTAAATATATTTAGACCTACTTTAAAAAGTTCATATATCGCTGACCATGCCATCAGATTTATGATCCGTTCTTCAATAACCTTTCTATACAAGTATGGGTTTTCATCCGTGGTGTATCTAAACCAGGGCTGTCCAAAATTTCATGTACTGGCGCGCAACTGACTCTTGGCGCAGTTTGACAATAATAATAATAATAATAATAATAATAATAATAATAATAATAATAATAATAATAATAATAATAATAATAATAATAATATTAATAATTGTACCGGGCGGTACACCTCCACGCCGCTAATTTAAAATTTGCGCCAGTTGAAACTCCTCTTCTGGAGGAAGTCTGAACTTTATATACGCTATTAATTCGCTACCTTCTCAGAAGATGTCACCACGTGGAAAATTTTGAGTTTTTGAACTGTGTCATTTTTGATGTATTTTTGTTTTGCTTGAAGTAAGAAGTGTGAACTTTCTCTTCTAGAGGACACTACTGAAGATCAACAATAGTGCACCCTAGTGCGGAGTCAAAGAACTATTTTGTTGGAGAAATTTTTATTTCAAATGTTCGTTCTTTGCTAAATTTCTTTCAGTCATTGGTTAAGTTGGCAATATTAACCCCTTCTTTCCCCTTGTTTTAAATCTAGCCTATCCCGAATTTCTTAAATTAATTTTCCACCAATTATGTGTTTCTTCTTAGTATTGTGTAGGGGGTTTATGGATGAACCAATAAAATCCTCGTAGGAGGGTGTTCTCATTCCCCTATCGCCTAGAAACTTCCGCGAGAGTATTTAAACTGCTGATTTTAGGGTCTCCGGGCCACTTCAGTTCCATCTTTCAGTGTATTAAGTACATAGCAGGAGGCGGGAAGCGCCTCTTTCCTCGGCAGCGGTCAACAACAAGGTAATGGCCGATTAATAACTTCTTTCTTTGCTTGCTCAGCAGTTTAACTCTCGGGGCGGGTTCGAAGCGTTCCACCATGTAACCTTTTCCTAAATGTAACTACTCTTTTCATATATTCTCTTTTAAAGCTACATACTGGGATAGAGAGTGCTAACCCTCTCGAGCTCCCACTCATATTGTTTTGAGGTGAACTTATTTTTCTCAACCTATTCTTCGTTAACGTAAAACAAATTGTTCTCTTCTTAAGTCACCTCTTTAGTATGGGATTAGCCCTTGTATTAACGGCCTAGTGCCAAGTAGGTCTTAATCAAAGTGTATTAGGAGTGCAAGTTCGCCTCCTCTCAAATTGTTATTTTAGAGGTCATTTAATTAACCTTCTTTTCATTTTATAGACCTCAGTAGATTGGGTATTTTACCCCTGTGTTTATGTCCGTTGAGGACAACTTGAAGGTGGAGTTTGGTGTGGCCTGGGAGAGGCTTAAAATTGAGAGCGAGTGGCTCTTTTAAAAATTGTGTGTTGTATGCCTCGTGGAGGCTTTTCAGTGTAATTTGGAGCTAGGGCTCCTAGGCATGAATGGGGTTTTCTGCCCCTCTGTTGAAACTTGTGTTTGGAGGTAAAACTGCGCTGATTGCCCAAGCATTGTGTTTTCAGGGCTCGAAGCCCAAATCCTGTAAATATTGTAACTACCCTTTGACTTGCTACTTTGTACCTGCCATGCTTGTTATTTCTTTGTTTTTGAAAAGAAAATATAACCTGGTTAAATTTTAATTAATTTTACTTTAGTAGCTTGAGACCCGTCCACCACCCCGCACCTTCTTTCACGCATAACTACCACAAAACACGGTAACAAGTGGTAGCAGAGCGTGGTTGAATGGGTCTCAATTTAGCCCCTTTTGACGGTTAAACATTGTTTTTTTCCGAACTCTAACTATTTTTTCAGTTGCTGGAATTTTTTGAGTTTTTCAAAATTGTTCTGTCACCATGCCCGGCCCTCGCGATGTTCTCCATCTTAACTATTTGCGCAAGGAGGAGTTGATCTATGAATTGACTATTAGAAATGTACAATCTGGAGGCACGGTTGCAGTAGACACAAACAAGCTTAGAGAGTCCCTAGATTTGCCCATTTCCATCCCCAATTTGGGAGAGAAAGAAATTGACGACTCTCTTTCCACGATCACGGAGAATATTACTGGGCTAGCTTCTGTAGTTAGTTTTTTTGATGAAAATGATCCTTCTCCTAATAAAATTAAGCGTGTGCAAGCTAGGCTATATCACTTTTCAAATAGAGTTAACGATCTGTTGTCTCTAAAGTTGAATGACGTTCAGAAGAAGGAAGCTAGTACGCTGCTTGAAAATATGTCTGAATTATCTAGCAAGGTCACTCAATTGTTAACAGGGGAGGTTCCTCCCAAAAGCGATCTACCCACCACAGTGAATGTAGGTAGCGAGGAAGAGCCTCATAAGGGAGAAGTTAATAGGATAACCGTTGCTGCTCAAACTATCACTGCCCCATTGGACAACGAAACTGAACGCCGTGCATCGTTGAGTAACATCCGTTCGGAATTAACTTCCTTGCCGTTGAAACCTTTACCTACTATGTCACCCGGGTTTAGCAGCTTGCCTCACCCATTGGCAATGTTGCTCAGAGGTATCTCTAAGTTTTCGGTTAATACCACCAGTGAAGTAATTTCATTTTTAAGATTTCTGGTTGAATTTCAGGATCATGCCCTTGTGTTTTCTCTTTCTCCATGTCAAATTTTGCAAATTATCTATCCTTATGCAATTGGTATTCTTTCTGACAAAATAGTAAGAGCCATAGCCGAACAGTCATCTATTGAAGATTTTCATGCACACTTGCTTGCAAATTTTATTCCCGCCCGCGCGAGGTCTTCTCTGATTCAGAAGTACTATTATCGTGTACAGCGATTGGATGAGAACTTGGCTGATTTCATACAAGACATTAAGTTTTATACTAGGGTGTTTGCTCTTCACTTCCCTGAGGATCAAATTGTACAAGCTATTGTGGAAGGTATTTCACCATCTTATAGGTCATACTTGTGTTTCGCGGCGTGCCCGCAAACTTTCTCTGAACTTGAAGCGTTGGCCGTCTCAGCGGAAGGAGTTAGGTACGCCGATTCTTTGCGTGTGGCAAAAGAACCCCCTCCTTCGTTTAGTAATACTCGGCCTCCACCTCGCCGACCAGTCACACCCCGTAAATGTTATGCTTGCGGGTCGCCTGACCATCTTCGCAATAAATGTCCATTGGTCAAAACTAGTAGGGCAAATAATGGAGCTGGTTCAGCACAAGGCTGTTTTAAATGTGGGGCTTTCTCACATATCGCCAAGAATTGCCCAAACTCGAATAGCACCCCCTCCTGCTCAACTTCTGGTGCAAATTCTACCTATGCCAATAATAAAAAGTGACTAGTGGCTTCGGCTGAGTCGACTAATCCATCTTCCCGAGACTCAGCCCCTGGCAAACAGGTTGTAAATTCAGGGAACGAGCAATTTTCAAATTCATCTTTTGAAGGTCCCAAAGAGTGTCTTAGGATTGCGGCGGATTCCCCCGCACCTGTTCCTTTTCTTAAGATTGAGTTAAATAACGAGCCTATTACAGCTCTCTTAGATTCAGGCAGTGTTTGTTCGATTATTTCGGCTGAATGGTATTCTAAATTGAAATCTGTTTGTAAACTACCTGACTATGTCTCATCTCCTGTTCAATATGTTTCGGCTAATTCATCCCCATTAGAAATTCTAGGTTCCTTATTGGTCAAAATTCGTATTTTTAAATTCACTTGGAAAGTTAAATTGTTTGTGGCCAAGCTCTTGTCTTGCCCCATTATATTGGGAGTGGACTTTATTTTTCACACTGGTCTTGTGCTCGATCTTCAGAGTAGGTCTTGCACTTTCAAATTTGCCTCTAATTGTAGCATCCCTTTATTAAAGTGTAATTCTGCATCATGTTCTTCTATTTCGCCTACCCAGGATGAGATGTTGTTAGACCTTAGACATCTACCTGAGGAGCAGGCTGATAGTATTCGTCAGCTGTGTCAGTCGTTTCCAGAGGTGTTTTCTGATACTCTTGGTGTTACTGACCTGATAGAATACAAAATTGAGGTCACGGATTCGATTCCTGTCCGTTTTCCACCGTATAGGCTATCTCCACCTAAAATGAAGGCTCTGAAAGAAATTATCGATCAGATGTTGAAGGATGGTATTATTAGGCCCTCTAAGTCAGCGTATTCCTCGCCTATTTTTCTAGTCCCTAAACCCCAAGGGGGCTTCAGGCCTGTCATTGATTACAGGGCTCTCAATCGGAAGGTGGTGTTACAATCTGTGCCCCTTCCCGACCTTCATTCTTGTTTTTCATGGTTTCGTAAGGCCAAGTTCTTTACTATCTTGGACTTGAATCAGGCCTATAATCAAATTCCCCTTGCCGAAGAGTCTAAACACCTTACAGCGTTTGCCACGGACTGGAATTTATATGAATATACAACCGCGTGCCTTTCGGGCTCCCCACGGGAGCAGCTGTACTCACTAGGCTGCTAGATAGGGTCTTCTCCGACATCAAATTTGAGTACTTATATCACTACTTGGATGATGTCGTCGTATTTTCAGAGACTTTTGAAGAGCATCTAGATCATCTGCGAGAAGTTCTCGATCGCCTTCAAAAGCTGGGTTAACTGTTAAGTTGTCCAAGGTTGCCTTTGCTAAGCCCTCTATGTCTTTCCTAGGGCATATTGTGTCACCTGATGGTGTAGCCGTCGATCATTCTAGAACACAGGCCATCCGTGATTTTAAACCTCCCAAGGACATCAAAGGCATCGCCGGGTTTATTGGTATGGTGAATTTCTTCAGGAACTTTATTCCTAACTTCGCTAATAGAGCGGCGCCCCTAAACCTTCTTCGTAGGAAAGGCATCAAATTCGAGTGGGGACCTTCTCAACAAGCCGCTTTTGAAGACCTTAAATTAGCTCTTTGTAATGCCCCTGTACTTGCTATGCCTGATTTCTCGAAGAAATTCATCGTCCAAACCGACGCGTCGTCGTCAGCAGTAGCGGCAGTCCTTCTTCAAGAGACTGAACTAGGGAGGCGACCCATCGCCTATGCATCTAGGACCTTGTCGGCTCAAGAAGCCAAGTATTCCATATATGAGCTCGAAGGTTTGGCAGTCTTATTCGCCTTAGAGAAGTTCTGTCTCTATCTGGAACATGTTAAATTCGACCTGGAGACAGATAATCAAGCCTTAAGCTGGGTCTTAGGTAGGCCGCGTCGTACTGGTCGTATAGCCCGTTGGGCCATCCGTATTTCTGCCTTCCAGTTTGATGTTAGACATATCAGAGGTACCGAAAATATTGTCGCTGATGGACTCAGCCGTATGTTTTCAAACGACGTCGAGACCCAAGAACCGGTCGACAGTTCATCACCCCCCGAGTCCATACTATCTGATGTTAATGCCATCTTAACGGATGCCCCCATGCTCTTTAGGGATATCGAGAAATACCAACATGAAGATCCGACGCTGGCTCCGATAATGGAAACCCTTTCTTCTGGGGAACATGTCGTCCCTTATGTTCTGAGGAATGGTGTTTTATGTTGCCCTTCGAGGCATGACAAGATGATGAAGGTTGTCGTTCCAGCTGTCCTTGTGCCTATGATCTTCAAATACTATCATGAGACCCCATTGGGGGGGCATCTGGGAATATTTAAAACTCGTGAAAAGATTCGTGAAATGTTCATCTGGAAAGGTATGGACGGTGAAATCCGTGAACTTGTAAAAGCTTGTAAATCTTGTTTGCTCAGTAAACCCACCATGTCCACCAAGGTAGGCCTTTTGTCTTCGCATCAAGCATCGCGCCCCATGGAACGCCTGTATATTGATTATGTAGGACCCTTCCCCCAGTCGAAGGGAAATGCCAACAAATTCATCTTTGTATGTGTAGATGGTTTTACAAGATTTTCCTGGTTATTTCCGACTAAGCTGGCTACCGCTCAGTCCACCATTACTTGCCTAAATTCTATTTTTGCTTCCTTTGGTCCGTGCCAATGTATTGTGTCCGATAATGCTAAGGCGTTTACATCAAATCTTTTTCGTAAATTCTGTTTTGACTTATCCATCTCTCATGTAACTACTTCTGCTTATTACCCTCAACCATCTCTGGCTGAACGGGTTAATCGTAATCTCAGGTCCGCACTTATTGCCTATCATCATGAAGATCATTCCAGGTGGGACACGTCCCTGCATTGGTTAGCTTTTGCTTTGAATTCGGCGGTTCATGAATCACATAAATTTACTCCAGCTTCTTTGATGTTCAAGTTTGTTCCCAACTCGCCGCTCTCTAACCTCTGGTCTCTGAGTGACATTCTACCCGAGACAATAGATCCGGATAATATTAAAGATCTTTGGAAGAAGGCTAAAGCCAATCTTAAGGTATCTCATGAAAAGGTTAGGGAAAGGTATGATCGTGGACGGAGACCCACCACTTTGAATGTAGGTGACCAGGTGATGGTCAAGAACTTTGTTCCCGCGGGCAAGCTTGCCCCCAGATTTCATGGGCCTTGTATCATTCTCGATTTTCTTACGCCAGTTACGTTGTTAGTAAGCAATCCAGCCACCGAGAGGATATTTAGGGTTCACCTGTCACAGGTGAAACCGGTGTAATTTCCGTGTTAACTTGCTTCATATTATTGTGAAAGGGGATATGAAGGTTATATTTTTTTTGAGTTTTCAATTTCTAGGCATTCTGCCCCTTCTATAATATTTTGTTTTATATGTAAGCATTTGTGTAAAACCTCCCCCGATTTGTTAAACTGCCATCCTGTCCTTGCCTCGGCCATTACCACGCTCCCGTCTCCTGCTCCAATACACACTGTGGCTGGATTATATTAAATGCCATGGACATCTGCACGCCGCTGACCCCTCAACCTCTTCTCCAAGGCTGTGCCCTCAAAAAGATGATGGTCCAACACAATTCTGCCACCTAGCTTTAATGTTTCAGTGCCCCCGCAGCTGCGCGGCGCCGTGCAGCAACTGGGGCAGAGGACGGGCCCCCTCTTCTCCAGCGAGTACGTCAGGTGCACGGCGAGCCGGAGCTCTCCTCCCGGCCGAGGCTGATGCGCGGCGCACGACCTGCTACTTGCCCGCAGCCTGTATATGTTCATCGCGGGCGCGGCGTGTTTCAACACCTCTGCTCCCCTCATAGTGCGGGCGAGCGGTATCTCAGGGTACTTGAGGGGTCCGAGCGGCCTCCCTTTGGACGCAAGATGCAACGGCCGGTCTGGCCATTCAACTTAATCAACATCAACTACATGGACAGTTACGATAAGCAATGACTACACTTGGGAATTCAACAGCAATATTTGGTGGCAATTGCAAAATTTTTCTTCACCTCTAAGTATTAAAAGTTTATCTTCAGAAATTCAACTTCTACAAATATAAAGACTTTACTTCACCTGCAACAACAAAATTATGAAACTGAATCAAACCAAATTAAGAAATCTTATAAGTGCTTCTGCAATCAATCTTCATATTCACTACATAACTTGGACCTTGTTTCAAACAGATTTCATGTGTCACCCCTGGAGGTACTTTTGGGGGGGGGGGAGGTCTGTACCGAGCGGTACACCTCCACGCCGCTAATTTAAAATTTGCGCCAGTTGAAACTCCTCTGCTGGAGGAAGTCTGAACTTTATATACGCTATTAATTCGCTACCTTCTCAGAAGATGTCACCACGTGGAAAATTTTGAGTTTTTGAACTGTGTCATTTTTGATGTGTTTTTGTTTTGCTTGAAGTAAGAAGTGTGAACTTTCTCTTCTAGAGGACACTACTGAAGATCAACAATAGTGCACCCTAGTGCGGAGTCAAAGAACTATTTTGTTGGAGAAATTTTTATTTCAAATGTTCGTTCTTTGCTAAATTTCTTTCAGTCATTGGTTAAGTTGGCAATATTAACCCCTTCTTTCCCCTTGTTTTAAATCTAGCCTATCCCGAATTTCTTAAATTAATTTTCCACCAATTATGTGTTTCTTCTTAGTATTGTGTAGGGGGTTTATCGATGAACCAATAAAATCCTCGTGGGAGGGTGTTCTCATTCCCCTATCGCCTAGAAACTTCCGCGAGAGTATTTAAACTGCTGATTTTAGGGTCTCCGGGCCACTTCAGTTCCATCTTTCAGTGTATTAAGTACATAGCAGGAGGCGGGAAGCGCCTCTTTCCTCGGCAGCGGTCAACAACAAGGTAATGGCCGATTAATAACTTCTTTCTTTGCTTGCTCAGCAGTTTAACTCTCGGGGCGGGTTCGAAGCGTTCCACCATGTAACCTTTTCCTAAATGTAACTACTCTTTTCATATATTCTCTTTTAAAGCTACATACTGGGATAGAGAGTGCTAACCCTCTCGAGCTCCCACTCATATTGTTTTGAGGTGAACTTATTTTTCTCAACCTATTCTTCGTTAACGTAAAACAAATTGTTCTCTTCTTAAGTCACCTCTTTAGTATGGGATTAGCCCTTGTATTAACGGCCTAGTGCCAAGTAGGTCTTAATCAAAGTGTATTAGGAGTGCAAGTTCGCCTCCTCTCAAATTGTTATTTTAGAGGTCATTTAATTAACCTTCTTTTCATTTTATAGACCTCAGTAGATTGGGTATTTTACCCCTGTGTTTATGTCCGTTGAGGACAACTTGAAGGTGGAGTTTGGTGTGGCCTGGGAGAGGCTTAAAATTGAGAGCGAGTGGCTCTTTTAAAAATTGTGTGTTGTATGCCTCGTGGAGGCTTTTCAGTGTAATTTGGAGCTAGGGCTCCTAGGCATGAATGGGGTTTTCTGCCCCTCTGTTGAAACTTGTGTTTGGAGGTAAAACTGCGCTGATTGCCCAAGCATTGTGTTTTCAGGGCTCGAAGCCCAAATCCTGTAAATATTGTAACTACCCTTTGACTTGCTACTTTGTACCTGCCATGCTTGTTATTTCTTTGTTTTTGAAAAGAAAATATAACCTGGTTAAATTTTAATTAATTTTACTTTAGTAGCTTGAGACCCGTTCACCACCCCGCACCTTCTTTCACGCATAACTACCACAAAAACACGGTAACAATAATAATAATAATAATAATAATAATAATAATAATAATAATATAACGTATTTAGTGTGAAATGGGGCATCGCATGTTCGCTGTAAGTTAAGGAACAGTATTGCTCCTCATATTCATTATTAAATCTGTAGGTTCGTAAACATTTACATATGATTAGAATCACTGTATAAAATAATAATGCTAATTAATAACTGATGCATTATTTTTGCTGTCAATATAATTGAAAATTGAAATCTTGAAAATGGAATTCTTTACTGAATATAAATTAAGTTTAAATCTAAATTAGAGAAAAGCAAATAAAATGCACTTATAGATAAATAGCACGCTGCTTCTGGACACGATACAACACAAATTCTACTGAGGATGCCGTGAAACTGTTCCACGGCCGTGAGCAGAAGATGCTTCGTGAGAATGTAGGAATATTGAGTAGGAAGGATTTGTATGAAACATTCACAATGCTATCGTTTCCTGAAAAGTGTTCTAACTGGAAAATACCGAGTGTCAACATATTCATTTCATCCCCAAGCCTTTCTCTTTAATGCCTAGCACTTAACAAAAAGCAGGTATTATAATGTACAGACTTGCCACAATTCACAGTGTTACTTCAAAAGCACACAGCACCTGAAATATCGGAGGGTGTGGTCTGTAGAACGAGTAGGCTACTGCTAAAACTATGAAGAGAAAGAGGTGAATCAAAATTGTGGGAATGCCCGGGGAAAAAAAAAAAAAAAAACATTACTAGTATTGTAAAGGTGGAGTCACTCAATCAATTAGACCTTATTTCTTATTACTAGTATGTTTAAAAGTATTCTGAAACTTTCAGCTACGGTTAATGTTGGTACAATTAAATCTGCGTTTGGAGGGCGCCAGGGGCGCCGCGTTGGAGAAACCTTAGCTAAACAGTCCGTACGCTACGACACATCAGAAAATTGTGTCACGCCGTGCAGACACACTCATCCCACTGAAATTTTGATGATTCGTAATCTCTGAATTCCAGAATTTAGATTAAAGTTATAGATTCTTAGTTATTATTTTGATATTGAGGCTAACATCTAAGGTTTAGTGAATTAAACTTTCATACAAACAAGGAATACTGCGTTATTTTACTATCGTTGCATAGTACTAGATGCAGACACAAACTATTGCATTTCGTGTGATTTGTTATTAAAATTGTATTTAGCTTCATGACCCTGTCTTACTTATTCTGTGCATTTAAAAGAACGGGTTTCAATCAATTAAGACTGCCTTAATAATAGACAAATGCCGTAGGCCTACTGATATTTTTTAAAAGTACCATTTAAGGAATTGTTCGTGAGGAGTACATTGAGTTTTCAGTAATGAATGAGGGGTGCATTCTTACAGAAGTTTGAGAACCTCTGCTCCATCTAACACTAATCAGAGAGAGAAAAGAATGGAAGGTATCCGACACTTCGAAAAATGAAGATACTGGCCAAATAATGACAAGGGCCACGAAGGGCGTGAAAATGAAAGACTCCCTAGGCCTCGAATGCTCTAATAGCGTCGGGGTCGGAAAAGAACAAAAATTGACCAAAGGAGGTCGGATAGGGTAGACGAAAGTGAGGAGCCTGGCACAAGTAAATGGAAACAATACCAGGATTCAACTAAGGGCCCCGTGGTCGCCAACCCACGCTCCGAAATTTAAAGCCCCTGGGGTCTCTTTTAGTAGCTTCTTACGGCAGACAGGTAATGTTGATGCGTCTGACTATTACAAGGATGGTAAAGATTATACCTTATTGAATGATTCTGTGGAAAGTGATGGTAGGAGTGATTTATCTGGATGTGGGGAGGAGCAGGAGAAAGCAGAAAATCCGACTGCTCATATGGTGTACACCCGTACACGGAAATTCATCACACAGTCGTCAAATTTCCGTGAAAAAGTGAAGAGACAATGTTTTATTTTGATGTTTGTCCTAAAACTTCGTAAATATAAAATAAATACTAGTCTATAGCTAGTGTAAAAATCCCGAAAATAATCTGGGATGGGATATGCATAACCAGGAAAGATACCTGGGAGTGAACAGGTTCATAACTGTAATGTTCTCAAGGTAGAGAGAGGTCTTACTTTGATCCTGTGCCTATAGTATTTATGTTGATGTGTGATTATTTTTTAAACCCTACTATTAGTTAGCCTAACCTTTTGAGGTTATTAACAAAATATTTTCTGAAGTATTGTTGCTTGAAGTTTATTGCAACGATACTACGTGCTACTTAACGAGATCAGACTTAAATACTGCTAGCTGATAATAACTTATTACAGATACGTTGATATATGAAACAAGAATCATCTATTTCCAGCAGGTAAAACATACCTCTAAGGTTAGGAACGAAGTCCACCTTGAGTTTTATGTGTGTTAATTCTTTTTTGAATGCCTCACTTAACGCAGCGTTATTTAATAAAGTAGCTCTGGTACTGCCACTTTTATCCCTGATACTGACTTTTTTATCCATCCCTTTCTATATTAGCAATATTTTCGTTATTAATAGCTAATCTGAAAGTGCTTAATATTCAATGCCGGCGAGTAACGATTGCCATCTCGTTGAATTGATGATTGATGTGATTATGACAAAGATATACTCGAAGATACTTCACTGGGTTAAACGAAAACTAACTAGGTACATTTCATTATATCAGACACTTACTGCATAATTCAACATGGCAGCAGTCTTGGGCTACGACCTTCGCTCAAATGAGACTTTGCAATGGGTATATGAGAAATAGGGAGTGAGTAATGTATTAGAACCCAATGGATGCTTAGGATGGTCTTTGCTTGGTACATATACTGTACGTAAAGTAAATACAAAAAATTATTTCCACCTTCTCAATGCATATCAATCCTGCAATGTTTACAATAACATTACAATATTATTAGGTACTAGTTTCGGTTCTGTTAAGAACCATCATCAGCCAAGCCAAGACAAGTGTAAATTATATTGCTAAAACAGATAAATGTAGTGAAATGAAATATGAAGTGATGGCCTAAAAATGGGGTGAAAATGATATACATATAAATGAGAACAGTAGTATGCGACAAAATTATTTAAAAAGTGAAAATAAAATCTTTAAAAAACAGTAGTATCAACTATTATCTCAAATAGAATAAACAGCTCTAGTTGACGGAGTTGCACATTTAAATTGGTTGAATCAGATATAAACAAAGTCCAGAGTTTCCATTATGTTCTAGAAGATGTGGATCAACATTGCGCAGAGGGAAGTTTTGTTCAAAAGTCCAGAGCGGAGGTTAAAAGATGTCAGAGCTGTAGAATGTATCTTGAGGTAAATTGAATCTGGTTGTGGTGCAAAGGAGTAATCCCAATTCAAAAGGGAACCAAAATGAACCTTGCGCAATGTAAAGCGAGCTTACCAGGGTAGTTGCACACAACCAGCAAGCTTACCAGGGTAGTTGCACTCAACCAGCAAGCTCGCTTTACATTGCGCAAGGTTCATTTTGGTTCCCTTTTGAATTGGGATTAGGGCCTACTCCTTTGCACCACAAGAAGATTCAATTTACCTCAAGATACATTCTACAGCTCTGACATCTTTTAACCTCCGCTCTGGACTTTTGAACAAAAATTCCCTCTGCGCAATGTTGATCCACATCTTCTAGAACATAATGGAAACTCTGGATTTTGTTTATATCTGATTCAACCAATTTAAATGTGCAACTCCGTCAACTAGAGCTGTTTATTCTATTTGAGATAATAGTTGATACTACTATTTTTTAAAGATTTTATTGTCACTTTTTAAATAATTTTGTCGCATACTACTGTTCTCATTTATATGTATATCATTTTCACCCCATTTTTAGGCCATCACTTCATATTTCATTTCACTGCATTTATCTGTTTTAGCAATATAATTTACACTTGTCTTGGCTTGGCTGATGATGGTTCTTAACAGAACCGAAACTAGTACCTAATAATATTGTAATGTTATTGTAAACATTGCAGGATTGATATGTATTGAGAAGGTGGAAATAATTTTTTGTATTTACTTTACGTGTAATCTCAACTCAATACGGAACCAATTATTAAGTTTATAACCTTAAACATATACTGTAAGTTAAAGGGTTTGTTTAGAAGAGTTATAGGAAAGTACATTCAGGGAAACGGGATGGACTAGGGTGCGGTGATGACAGTATAGGAAGCAGGAAGTCAGGTTAGGATGACAAAATTGTTTGCGTTAAACTGTAGGAGTATTGTAAAGAATTAAGTAATTTAATAGATATATATTTACTAGATATTGTAATACTAGTTGAATCATGACCGAGAAGTGATATTAAGGATACGAATATTTTCTCACGAAGCTGGGATGTTTATCGGTTTACCTTAGAGTCAGTTTAGCAACGATGGGAAGGGTTTGGGGGTGGAGATGTATTCAAAGAAGCGAAAGAATCATTTGTATGATAGAAAAAAGTTAAGGGAGAGAAACATGAAATTCTATGCGTAAGACTTATCTGTAAAGATACTAGTCAAATTGATGTTTTTGGATTGTACAGACCTGGCGAGGTTGGCGCTGACGCGGAATTATTTTATAAGATAAATCAGCTATGTCGGGAACGAAGCAGAAAGGACACTTATTATAGCGGGTAATCTCAATTTACCAAATGTTCACTAGGAAGGGATGCGACAAAGAGATAATTTTTATAGAGAAACTGAAGTGAGAGATGGTATAGTGATCATGTAGCTGGTTTGTTGTAGTTAAAAATACGATAGAAAGGAAGGTTGTAAAAGTAGGACTATTAGGCAATACCAAATGTTTGATAACAGAGGCATGGGTAAATTAAGAAAAGAACATTTGCGATCTGTAGAAAATAGTAAATAAGAGTGACGTGCAAACAGCCTTTGGTATGGGTTTAAATTCTTGGGGAGTGTGAAAAAAGTTATGTACCTTTAAAAGTGCATAGGAATGGCATGGACCCAGTATATTACAATTGTGGTGGCTCCATCTACATCAAAACGACTCCAAAGACTTAGTGACCAATCTTTACATTCACTCTTTGCTTCTTTTAAGTTTGTATAACCTCCTTGTGAGATGTTTGTTTATGTGGGTTTGTTTATATCTGGTTGTTAATTGTCATTCTAAGTTCCTTGGTTAATTGTGTGTGGTGCTGTCTTAACAATAAAACATTGCTTTTTACAGTTTTCATTCTTGAATAGCAATTTAAGAGCACGAGTTAAGTTAGCTTACTCTAAAGGGCCCCATACACGCGCAGACTTCTGGAATACTTTACCTGCACAGACTTGCCTCCGGGAGGTAAGTCGGAAGTTTGCAGTTGCCCACACACGCTCAGACTAAATGACTATTTACCGAGGAAGTTGAATACGGTACGTCACGCTCAGCTGTTTTCTGTTTAAAATTATGGGCTTCGGATGGTTGAAAAATGTATGCGGATCGAAATTAGATACCGGTAGTCGGTGTAGAAGATGAGTTGTTATTTGGACACAATTTAGCGCTCTGCACGAAAAAGACGCGCAAAAATAAATTTCAGCTTTCATATTTGTAGGTTACCCCATTTACATTTTCTGCCGGAACTCTGAGATGGCGCTTTCGTCGCAAAGTCTCCGGCTGAATTCAAGCAGCGCTAGAATGTCAGAGACTTGCCTGCAGACTTTTTGTCGGCAGACTTATCGGCCATACACACAGAGACATGTCTGAAGAGACTGGTTTGTGCAGACTTACCTCCGACTAAGTCTGCGCGTGTATGGGGCCCTTAACAGTGGTGACCCCGACGTGATGAAATAAAAACGTGTGCATTCGAGTATTGTGCAGTGTAACCGGTGACTATTGTGTTTCTGTAAACATGTCTAACACTGAGAATACGGAAGGAACACTATCAACAGACATTTACGAGAACAGAAATGCACATATCGCACGCGTCTCGGTAAAAATACCACCCATTTGTCGAAAGAACGTAAAATTATGGCTAATGCAAATCAAAGCACAATTCGCTACGGCCGGTATTACGGCAGAATTGACCAAATTTAATTGCATAATAGGATCGCTCGAGCCTGATGTCGCAGAGCTTGTAAGTGACTTTCTGAATCGACCATTATCAATACACCTTTTACAGACCTCAAGCCTCGTCTTATAACTGAATTCGAGGAATCAGAAGGACGAAAGGTAAACAAACTTTTAACAGAAATCGAACTTGGTGACAAGAAGCCTAGTCAGTTACACAGAGAAATGCGAACCCTTGCTGAACCACAAGTTCAGGACGAGTTTTTAAGAACTATTTTCATGCAAAAGCTACCAGTACATTTAAAGTCTATATTAGCATCTTCCAGTGATACACTGGACAACCTAGCAACAATAGCAGACCGGATATTAGATTACTCGAGCCCTAGCATATCTGCTATTCAGTCGCAACCGTCAGCTTCACCCACCGATAAGATTTCTAGGCTTGAAGAACAGATTGAACAATTAACATTATAAATAAATAGTGTCCTGAATCGACCACAGTATCGTTCTCGCTCAAAGTCCCGTTCACCTCACCGTAAACATTATCAACCATGTGGTTCATTATGCTGGTACCATTTCACATACCGACAAAAGGCGAAGAAATGTACTCCCCCATACAGGAGTACTCCGACCATTTTTGCCAAGTCAGTTCCGTAAATTTGCATTTGATGTATTACACAATATGGCTCACCCAGGTATTAATGCATCTACCAAACTTGTACAACAACGATATGTATGGCCGTCAATGAGACAGGACATTAAATTGTGGACTAAATCTTGTGTAGCCTGCCAGCGTTCCAAGGTCACGAGGCACACTACCAGCCCTATAGGCACATATGAACCAGTGGACCGCCGTTTTTCTCATATTAATCGTCGGCCTTCTTCCTCCATCTGATGGATACACCTACAGTACCGGTCAAAAGTGTAGGACCACATTGAAAAATCATGAAGTTCCATCTAGATCCTACAATTTTGCTACTAGACCTCTGTATCTTTTTTCCTGAGCTCTTGCATCTAATATGATATACATCGCCTGACTTCAGTGATTAACGCCAAGTATTGTATAAGTTATACAATTTCGAATGTTATAAGGTCACATCAGAAAGTCAACATTTTTGGAAATATTATGTACTGTATCCTCTAATTGGTTTCAAGTATCACCACCGAGATTCTTGTAGAGACTTGGCAATAGTTAGGGGTCATTTTAGTATAAATATGAAAATTCCGAAAAAATGCGGCACCCATTTTTGTGGGTTTATTTTCTTTTCAAACCAGTGCTAAAATAGTCAATTTTTCCTTGTTCTTATCATAGGTCTCCGTGTGAACTATCCACATCAGAAACGTATTCTTGGATGACATCCACAGAGTGCAAATGAAAGTGCAAAATAAGTTTGACACCGATAGCTCACACTGAGACCTTGAGCCATACATGAAAAAGGCAAAGAAAAATCAACAATTTTGGCCCTGGTTCAAAAAAAAAGCAAACACGAAAAAAAGCCAGTGCCGCATATTTTCGGAATTTTTATATTTATACTAAAATGGCTCCCACATATTCCTAAGTCTACAGAAAAATCTTTTTGGTGATACTTGCAACAAATTTGAGTATTCAATACATTATATTACCAAAATTTTTGATTTTTTGTTGTGACCTTCCAAGAGTTAAAAATTCATAACTTCTACAGTACTTGAACTAACTCAATGAAATCAGGCGACATATATCCTATTAGATGTGAGATATCAGAAAGAAAATTACAGAGGTCTAGTGGCACAATTTGAGGTTCTAGATGACATTTCGTGATTTCTTTATGTGGTCCTAAACATTTGACCGGTACTGTACATCCTTACTATAATTTATCGTTTTTCAAGCTGGCCGGAAGCTACGCCCCTGATGGATATAACAGCTGAAACAGATGCATATGCCCTGCTGCACACATGGATAGCTCGATACGGCATGCCATCTGTTATCACCCCTGACCGAGGCAAACAGTTCGACTGTTCTCTTTTCAGTAACCTGATGAAACTCCTAGATATTCACCACATCAAAACAACTGCGTATCACCCTGCTGCTAACGGGAAGATCGAACGTTGGCATCGTCGTCAACTAAAAGCTGCACTGCGTACAGAACTCCCCAGCAACTGGATGCCCCAACTTCCGCTAGTTCTTCTTGGTCTTCGATCGATCATCATACCTCACTTAGGTTCTACTCCTGCTGTACTTGTCGGAGAACCAGTGAAGTTACCAGCAGACTCCGTGGAGGAGACGCCACAAATGACAGATATACCTTCCTTTGTCTTGAAACTCAAAGAGCACATCAAGTCCTTACGTCCAGTTCAACCAGTACACCACTCAGTGAGAAAGACATTCATTCCCTCTGACATTCTAACTTGTTCCCGTGTATTTGTTCGTCATGACGCAGTTCGGAAACCATTACAGCCAATCTACGACGGACTCTTCAAAGTGCTTACCAGAAGAGAGAAACATTTTGTGATTCAATTACCCAACGGTGAACAGACTGTATCAATAGACAGACTGAAAACTGCTTTCCTTCTAGATGACAAATTTCCTTCACAAAACGAAAAACAACAGCCCACCTACCAAGAACTACAGAACAATCCTCCATCTCCTGCAGTAGAAGAGAGTTCTGGACGAACTTAAGGTTCTTAGGGAAGAACTGTTCGCTTTCCAGCT
Source organism: Anabrus simplex (assembly GCF_040414725.1). Classification (NCBI taxonomy): domain Eukaryota; kingdom Metazoa; phylum Arthropoda; class Insecta; order Orthoptera; family Tettigoniidae; genus Anabrus; species Anabrus simplex. The sequence continues at coordinate 105,101,515 of NC_090271.1, read as the reverse complement.
AAATACCTCTCCGTTATCACTGGGGAGGGAGTATGTGGTGGCTCCATCTACATCTACATCTACTAAGACTCCAAAGACTTAGTGACCAATCTTTATATTCTCTCTTTGCTCCTTTTAAGTTTGTATAACCTCCTTGTGAGATGTGTGTTTATGTGGGTTTGTTTATATTTGGTTGCTAATTGTGTGGTGCTGTCTTAACAATAAATCATTGCTTTTTTACAGTTTTCATTCTTGAATAGCAATTTAAGAGCACGAGTCAAGTTAGCTTACTCTAACACAATGAATTAATAAATAATAAGATCAAAGATTGTGAAGGAGGTGCAGGTTATAAACAGAGTGAAGAATAGTTTCAGTATTAAGGAGAGATTGAGTGAACCTAATAGGAAATTGAATTTATCCAAAAAGTCAGCTAAAAGTAACATGATGGCAAACATAATTGGCAGCCATATGAATTTTAGGTTCCAGATTACAGGAAGGACATTCCAGGGATCATTGATGAACAAGGGGAGTGTATACAGTATGTGAGGATTTCCAGAAGGCAAAAGTATTCAGTCAGCAATATATAAACGTAGTTGCATATAAGGATAATGCTCAGGTAGAAGAGGCGACTAATACTGACGAATTACTGACATTTACTTGTGATAATAAAGACACTTACAAAAATATACCAAAGTTGAAAAACATAAAAGCAGCAGAGCTTTGGTGACACATTTGGTGTTTACCCAATAAAATTCATTAAAACCTCAGCCATAGACGCCCAACCGTGATACGGTTTACTCCGCTGTCTAGTAGGCGTGTGATAAAACAGAACATAGAAATAGACGAGCAGGCAGCTAGATGTCATCGAATTAAATTGCTTGCACATGGGAGCTGAGGCCATACGATTATTATTATTATTATTATTATTATTATTATTATTATTATTATTATTATTATTATTATTATTATTATTATTATTATTATTCATCGTTCGGGCCACTAAGGACCGCGAGATCTGAACTGTTTGTCTTCTTGCGGGCCCACCAGGTGTTTATCCTTTCGGAGTGTACTTTCTTCCATGCATCAGAATGGACATGCTTCAGTCGAGCAGGGGCTACTTCTTGATGAACACAAGTTTGTGTGTGATTGGTGCTCGGGGTTGGATGTATGTTTCTGTGATTCCATATTTTAAAATATCCTTATCGATCTCCAACAACCAAGGAGGAATCGTTTTGAGACTTCTGAAGTAGGATAACAAACGTCTTTCAGCTAACAATCTGAAGAGATGAGCGTAAAAGGTTATCCTTGTTTTCCGGATTACGCTTGATATCTTTTCGGTGTGGGTGTAAGTTGCTCCGAAGTCTGTAAACACCGTCTTTGAGGATGGGACCAAGAATTTTTCGAATAATCGTCCTTTCCTTAATTGTCAATTTTTCAAGCAGGCTGTGTGATCGAAGTGTTAAACATTATGCTACATATAATCCTTCAGGTCTAATTACAGTTTGATCATGTCTAATTTACTACTACTACTAATAATAATACTACTACTACTAATTGTTCTCATTCCTCCCCTGACTGGGGAGGAGGGTCTTCTAGATGGTGGCGCCGTCTCTGGGCCAGGACATTTGTATCGGAGAAGGAGATGTGTGGAGAAGGTGAGAGGGTTGATGGCCGTGGCACTGTCGCATTTGTCCAGGAGAATGGAAAACCCCGGAAAACTATTGTTAGGACAGCGGACGGTGGGGACCAGCCCCTCTCCGTCTCCCGAATACAGAGGCATAGAGCCACGGTAGAGCCGTGGCCACTTGTGGGCAGAGACCCACTCCGCATGCGCCGATCTTGTCTAAGTTTTGCATTTCGAGAGACAGACCTTTTGTTATATATTTGTTGAGTGATTATTACTATTATTATTGTTATTATTCCAGGGGTACATCTTCCGGGTATTGAAACTGTGCGCTGCTGTGGCTATCTCTGACAGTGATTAAGAACTCTTAAGACTTTGTAAAACTTGTTTCTCCCATGGTTAGATGGCTCTGGCATCTATTTTCTAGCGACCTCTGGTAGGCTAAGCTCCTGTGGATCTACTGAGAAATTTAATTTTTTACAGTTGGTAAACATTTTTTCGTGGGACCGATGACCTAGATGTTAGGCACCTTTAAACAACAAGCATCATCCAGCATCAACAAACATTTTTCTTGTTGTTGTTTATTATCTGTTGAAGTCGTCAACTGTACAACTGGTCCTTCCTCTAATGTAACCTGCCTATCACATGCTCGTAATGAAGTTTTCTAACCAATCAGAACTCAGGTTAGTGAATTGAAATTTAGCCTATCCGCGCTCTGGATTCTAATATAGTCTAGAACCTTCACACTGGGGGGCCTCTTTAAGTTGAGTGCATTAGGGCCGTCTTGTCTGATATTGCTCCGATGATTGTGTGTGCGACATGATGGCGGTTAGAGTGGTCAGGGGGCATACGGCGGTCGGCTTGAAGAAGATCCAGAGCTAAAAGATAATGGCAAAATAAACCTAAACATGTGATTGTGCCGGCGTATGTTCTGAGGGGAAGATTTCAGCGCTTTCCCTTAAATTAGAATGTGAAGTTTTCGGTTTACGCTGTAATGTATGTTCTTCTGCACAGTATTCGGACTCAATTTCTATTTCCTACTGGGAAAACAATTTAATGCAACGGAGCTCGAGTTGTTACCCTCGGAACTCTCCCCGTCTACTTTTGAGCTGCGTTACTAAAGTTTTCAACATCTAAATTTAGAAAATCTCGGCGTTTGAACGTTCCCCTTTATGTGCCCTTTTACGCATGGGATTAGCCTCTGTGTCATTGGGCTTTAAGGCCACTTAGGTTGTTGTCGTCTCCAGAAGATTATTTAAGGAGTGCTGGTGTTTGGCCTCCTTGCTTTTCCTTAATGGCCTCTATATTGTAACCTTTTCCTTCGTAAGGCCTAGTAGGGTGTGTGATATGCCGCTGTAAATGCATTATGGTTTTGTGGGTAACCGTGTCTACATTTAGATTTCTTGTGGAACAGTAGTCCAACTGTTTGTGAAATTTTGTAAATGATGTAATCAAGTTATTATATATGAATAATAATTGAAATAACATAAATCAATACAAATAATTAATCGAAATATCCGTAGTATGGGCGCCAGAATTCACCAGAATAGATCCCTCAAATTTTAATAGAGCATGAAAATTCTCTCTCTTGCAGGGCGTATACATAAAGCTGCGTACTGATACATTTTCTTCAGGCCTTACCTAACCTTCCGAAAACGACTAAATAGGTAGAAACTGCGCGTAAGTTCATCAATAACTCCGCTGATTCTAAAATAACTAACTATATTCTAAATAATATCCGTGCATGAGAAGCTCATCGGCACTCCAAAATATACATAAAATACACTCAAAAAACTCTTCTGGAAGAATCCATATTTACACAATTGTTCAACAACAACAAAAACAGTGGGAAACGAAAAGCGAGGAACAAGCTACCATTTGTAGTCAGCCCGATGAACATTAATTACAAAGCATATACATGTAGATAAATACACATCACTGTCTCTGTGTATCAACATAACTTGCATATTCTCATTATTGGCACTTGCTATATCACATTTATACCTTACCTTTACAATTCTGTGTTCATTGATTCTAACACTTGGTTTAAAGATACTTTCACTTGAGGAACACACGCTTGTTGTTCCAGAACATAAACTACGGAAAGTCTGAAATACAGTACCCAATAGCTTTCTTCAACATATAAGACACCAAGCCGCCACAAGTGATATAATACCAAGCACCTAAGCACTCCACAGTTTTTAGGTCAGTACCACACTTCACATTCTACAAACTTCCACATCAACCACGTTCCAGAGAAGTTTAAAGGCAAGTCTGCTCCGCCAAAGTTTTAAGTCAAGTCTTCTCCGCTGTTTTCTCACATGCCCATTTAGACCTCAGATACCCTCTACTCTCATGGTACGTCTAGATTAATCCAGGTTATCCAATCACGAGTGGAAGATACTTTTGCCATACCAAGACCACGCCTCGAAACCTGTTCCGGGTACCGAGACACTAACAACAAGGACACGTCATCGGACTCTGGGCTGTTTCACATGACTCACGGAAACTTTCCGACTTGTAAATAGCACTGTTTCCCCAACCGCTTGTACAAAACAAATTATTCATATTACATATGGAGACCTTCCAGCTTAAAGTATTACGAATAAATGTACAAATGAAATAATTATATTAATACGATTAATGACAATAATAATAAAAGTATCTCGTAGTTGTGAATACAGTGTGAGGGTGTGATATATGTACTATAACTATGGGGCAAACTGTGTATGAACACTATGAAGTGGTGTCACCCCATTGGTTACCAGTGTAATTGAAAAGGTAACAAGTAACATATCGCTGTATTTAGCCTAGCCTCTATGTAGTTGGAGTTCATGCTATATAATGTTGTACCTGTTAGGAGCAGTTATGCTCTTCCATATGTAGGTTAATAACTGGGAGTTTCTTCCCATTAAACTTGTACTTGATTAAGGACTTCTAAGTCCACTGTATTGTTAGAGCTGACTAGCTCTTTGGGTGTATTACTATTCTCAAGTAATTTTTCAACTTCTATGTTTTTTCTGGTTCTTGTTCGATCATTAAACTACTCTATTAGGATTTTAAGAGAGGAAAGACATTTTTGTTAGAGTAATTTTTACTCTAAATGGTCCCCTGTCGAGCCATTCACCCCACGCGCTTCCTTACCTCTGCGGTCCACGATAGATCCCTGTAACATTATTATTATTATTATTATTATTATTATTATTATTATTATTATTAATACACTTTGGCTTCCTGTAATTAGTAATATTATTTCATAAAGGTATATAATAAAATCTTAGAGAACTCTATGCTACCCATCCAGGATGACATTCCTTATTTTGAAGTAATTAGGCTAAGATCTAAGTGTCCACCAATCAGCTATCCCCAAATGCTGGCTGCAAGCAGTTTGAGCCCCTCTGTCTGGTGGATGGAAGATAAATGGGCATAAAAAATAGACCCTCAACTCTTGCTACTTCCCGACCATGAAAGATCAGAGCCCCTCTGGGTCTGATCATCCGAGATGAACATGGATTTTGCTCAACAAGATTTGTTCTGGACATGGAGTCTGTGGCTGCTTCTTGCTTAAGTAGGAAACATTAATTTTATCCATTGTGAATGTGTGGCGCCCCACTCCTGATAATCCCGCATATTGTGAGTGAATTTGGCGTATGAGCTTATCATGGAGATTGATCAGACTTTATGAGTGTTCCGCCAGCTTCACTTCAATGGTTACATGTCTTAGACACAAGAGTATGAATTGTTGTGAGTCATAATGGCGTATGTACATACCTTTTCTTCCATATTTTAAGCTAAATAATATCTAAAGACATTTTCACCTTTAAGAGTATGATTTTCAAATTCTTTTCAACCACATGGGGAATTAGAATTAACCACCTGGGGCAGCAGTAGGGGGAACTCACCCCACGGTGCTCGGCCACCTTAACTATGAGACGATCCCGATAGGCCTAAGCCTGCTGACTGGATGATTAGGGACTTTTTGGAATTTTGACAAGGCTTTCCTTTCTTTGGAAGGCGTTTTCTTTAATTTTGAAGCAATTTATTGTCCGTATATCACGGCATTTTACGAAGGAAAAAATTCACACTTCTTCACACCACTATTTTCTGAAGTGTTCACTATTTGCTTTTTCTTCACCGTATGCGTATTGAACGTACTCTGAGGAAAACAACGACGCATCACACGACATGCTACCACGCTGTATACCAGAGCTACACTAATTGTTAGCCGTGCGGCACGGCGAATTTCAATACCTCGAGATGGCGGAGCTATTGCAGCACCCGATGACGTCAGAACGAGGTTAGAATCTTGCTGCTGGCAACACTGGTTCTTACTCTTTAAAACGAGATGTCATCGAACACTATCGTCAAACGTGTTGTCTAGAAACTACTGCATTTGTGTTTTAAATCTTTCATGTTTTCGTAACTCTCACCAACCATCATCCCTATGGGTGGGAGTGAAGGAATACTATCTGCGCTATCCACTGCCCGTTGTAAGAGGCGACGAACAGGGAACCCAGGGACTCTTAAATTGAGAGCGTGTGCTGACGACCACGGGGCTCTTAGCTGAGTTCTTCCTACCGGGCGAATTGGCCGTGCGGTTAGGCGCGCGCGGCTGTGAGCTTGCATCCGGGATATAGTGAGTTCGAATCCCACTGTCGGCAGCCCTGAACATGGTTTTCTGTGGTCATTTTCACACCAGGCAAATGCTTGGTCTGTACCTTAATTAAGGTCACAGCCGCTTCCTTCCAACTCCTAGCCTTTCCTATCCCATCGTCGCCATAAGACCTATCTGTGTCGGTGTGACGTAAAACCACTAGCAAAGAAAAGGAAAAAAAGCATCACTTCCACTTACTTGTGCCACGCTCCTCACTTTCATCCGGCCTATCCGACCTCCCTCTATCAACTCTTGTTCCTTTCCGACCCCGATGATATTAGGTGTTGAGGCCTAGGGCGTCTTTCATTGTTATGCCCTTCGTGGTCCGTGCCCTTCTTTGGCCGATATCTTCACGCTTGTAAGTTTCGGACCCCTTCCACTTTTTCCCTTTGATTAGTGTTACTAGAGGATGGTAGCCGAGTTGTAACTCCTCTTAAGAATAATCATCATCACCACCACTCTCACCGACCGAAGTAAGGTTCATTTTCGGCCCTTGTAACTAAACTTTCCTCAACTTACCCCAGTCATTTCTAGGTTTGCTGAAGTCCCCCAGGCTCATTCTGGTTTTGCCCGGGTGTTTACGACCGGATGCCCTTCCCGACGCCACGTGATATTTGAGATGAACATAAATTTCAAACCACGATCGACTAGAATTCAAACTGTTTCTGAAATCCTCGTGGAAACTGTTCCTTTTGGTTGTATAACGGAGTACTGGGAAGAAAGGAAGAAAGGAAAGTTTAGAGGAATGAATTGGGTGGATTTTTGTCCATTGTATCGTTAATACCTAAACCAAATATCCTATATCATTGGCAACATTTTGCAGGATGAAGAGCTGCCTGCAGAAAGTAAAGGGAGAAAGACCGGAACCTAGTTAACTAATTAACGCGTCATGTTATCTCCCGGCTGCCGGCAAATAAGCACTCCATTAAGGGAGAGAAAAGTATCACGTTGGAGATGGAAACTGGCGTCTAGTGGTCAGAAATAATTAGCTGGGGCGATGGCTGTTTCTGAATTCCTCGTGGAAACTGTTTCTTTTGATTGTATAACGAAGTATTGAGAAGAAGGGGAGAAAGAAAAGGTTAGAGGAATGGACTGGTTGGAAGTACGGTCAATATCATTGCTGATAATTTAAAAGATTGTATTTCCAGAAATACATGTTTTGGGAAGAATATTATTAAAAGTATGGCATACAATAAAACAACATTAATTATTCAAGAACAGCATTGATACATACATATTTACATAAACCAAAAGTTAATGCCAAAACTCCTTAGATACTCCACTGAGTCAAGTGATAGGTGTACAAAATCCTTGAGGTCGTCAAATCCATGAGCTTTACCAGCTTTCATGGAGCTAGTCTTCGTCTGCTGCATGGTTTCCTGGAGAATTACTGCCTCAGCTTTCTTATATTTTAAGAGCTTGGACAGAAACTGACGTTTAGATATGTTTATGCCATCTATATTCAAGTGAAATATTTGTATACTTTGTCCAAGACGCCTCCTGGCTAAAAAATTACGAATATGACAGAAAAGCCCAATGACCCTTTTCAGGACTCAACCTCAAGACGTCCTTGGAAAGAAACAAAACAGTGGACACAACGTAACTTTTCAATGAGGATTCGAAAATAATGAATATTTTATTTCCAGAAATACATGTTTTGGGAAGAATATTATTAAAAGTGTGGCATACAATAAGACAACATTAATTATTCAAGAACAGCATTGATACATACATATTTACATAAACCACAAATTAATGCCCAAACTCCTTAGATACTCCACTGAGTCAGGTGTCAGCATGTAATAATAATAATAATAATAATAATAATAATAATAATAATAATAATAATAATAATAATAATAATAATAATAATAATAATAATAATAATAATAATAATGTTATTGCTTTTTTACTTCCCTTAACTATTTTATAACGGTTTTGTTAAGAGCCGAGGAGTCAGAAGTTTGTCCCTCCGGACTTCTTTTACGTGCCAATAAATCTACCGACACGAGGCTGATGTATTTAAGTACCTTCAAATACCACCGGACTGAGCCAGGATCGAACCTGCCAAGTTAGGGGTCAGAAGGCCAGCTCCTCAACCATCTGAGTCACTCACCCCGGCATTAAGGCATAATAATAGAATACTCTTGTAATTCAATTACCGAGCTCGATAGCTGCAGTCGCTTAAGTGCGGCCAGTATCCAGTATTCGGGAGATAGTAGGTTCGAACCCCACTGTCGGCAGCCCTGAAAATGCTTTTTCCGTGGTTTCCCATTTTCACACCAGGCAAATGCTGGGGCTGTACCTTAATTAAGGCCACGGCCGCTTCCTTCCCACTCCCAGACCTTTCCTGGCCCATCGTCGCCATAAGACCTATCTGTGTCGGTGCGACGTAAAGCAACTAGCAAAAAAAAAAAAAAAAAAAAAATCTATTGAACATTGAAAATGATAAAATAGAATGTTAATATACGTTTTTAAGGGATACCAGAACCGAGCTCGATAGCTGCAGTCGCTTAAGTGCGGCAAGTATCCAGTATTCGGGAGATAGTAGGTTCGAACCCCACTGTCGGCAGCCCTGAAAAGGTTTTCCGTGGTTTCCCATTTTCACACCAGGCAAATGCTGGGGCTGTACCTTAATTAAGGCCACGGCCGCTTCCTTCCCACTCCTAGCCCTTTCCTGTCCCATCGTCGCCAAAAGACCTATCTGTGTCGGTGAGACGTAAAGCAACTAGCAAAAAAAGAAAAAAAAAGGATACCGGGAGAAAGGAAGCAAGAAAATAAGTTATATCTGGATGGAAGAGCGGAGGAAACAATAAGGTGAAAGGATGAAGAACTATTGGCGAGCAAGAAAAGAAGTGAGAATTACTTAACGCCGATAAGTGGAATGGGTTACCTTACGTGGTCCTTCGATGTCAAAATACGAAAGAAGAAGAGGAAGATGGATATGCGAGGTATCGGCATAAATTGTCAGACCATATGATGATACGAAGTTTTGTGTCTTACTTCATGTAAAAGTTACGAATTAAGGAGTTTTTTGTTAATAGATAAAAATACGCATATAAAAGTCATGAATTTACCAGGTTTTGTGCAAACAGAAATATGTTCATTACAAGATAAATTGCCTGATTTTTTTGATACATTAGCACGAAAATCGATATTTGTTGCAGCAAGAGGTTTAATGGACATCTGAAGATCGATATTTTGCATTCAGTTTATTCAAAATTCGATTTTGATGGTCGCTAGAGTTAGGAGATTCTGAAGTACGTAGTAACACCGACGATATGTTGTTAAAACAAATTCGAACGGTACTGCGTGGGTATCGTGGCTGTAAATTTTGACGTAATATACGTGGGCGTACCGTGTGATAGATACAGTTCTGTCGAAATAAAGTACCTAGTCAGTATAGATTCGCATTCTTTCTTTTTCTTTTGCTATTTTTTTGCTTTACGTCGCACCGACACAGATAGGTCTTATGGCGACGATGGGACGGGAAAGGCCTAGGAGTTGGAAGGAAGCGGCCGTGGCCTTAATTAAGGTACAGCCCCAGCATTTGCCTGGTGTGAAAATGTGAAAACACGAAAAACCATCTTCAGGGCTGCCGACAGTGGAATTCGAACCCACTCTCTCCCGGATGCAAGCTCACAGCCGCCCGCCTCTACGCGCACGGCCAACTCGCCCGGTGTGTGAAAATCTCAACCCACAATCGAACGGGATTTGAACCTCACCTTTCGGGGTGGATTTTCAGCCATTTAACAGAAATAAATATTCTAAGTGTCGTATATCGGTAGCAACATTTTTCAGGACGGAGAACTGCTGTATTGGAGCCCTGCAAAAAGTAAAAGGGGTAAGAACGGAGCCTATACTAAGGCCTACGAGATTTGGAGTCTGACGTTTAGCGCCACCGGTGAGAAAAAGTTGACTAACACTGCTCGAAAATGGACTGTTGCTATAGCAACGATAACAGCGATGCCACGTTTAAGGAAGCTATCGCCACGTGGTTTGGCCGGTACGAAAGGGTGATATGCCGCAGATGGAAGTAACTATGACAATGCAACGTACTTCGTAATTACTGCTTTCGCCGCTCAAATGTCAGACTCCAACTCTCGTGGGCCCAACTAAAAAAAATAAAAATAAAAATAAATAAATAAATAAATAAATAAATAAATAAATAAATAAATAAATAAATAAATAAATAAAAAATCGCTTTCTTTGCACCACAATTTTCTCAAATTTTCACTGTTCGATTTTTAATTTTAACATTTTAATATTGGCACTTTGTTGGCGAAATAACTAAAATAACGGGTAAAGTTTGGCTTTATCGAAAAATGAAGTGCACTCTGCGGCCTTGAAATTATATTTTCTATACCTGTTGCAATTTCCTTATTAACGACCGGCACGCTTTTGAAGGCTAGCAGGTCGGCTTTGTTTACATATCTTGACCGCGCTAGGATTTCCCCAACTGGAGACATAACGTTGTCAACTCCCTACCACGTTTCTCCCTTTACTACTTAACTGTTGCATTTACTTGTACCTTACCCTCAGCCAAAGGCTAATTGTTGCCCGAAGCGGGTTGTCACTAATGCTGCCCGTCTTCATCCTACCCATTTTTAAAATAATAGTGGTACCATTGTTGACCTCGCCTCATTGTTTGCGTAAGTATAACCCATTTTGCATTTCTTATAATTTTATTATACGAATTAGGCGCCTTAAAATTCAACTCTTCGTGTTTCTATTCAGCTGTTTCACATGTTTCTATTCAGAATGTTATCCAGGAATTAGGTTGAGGCAGATGTTGAGGAAAGTAGAAGAGAGGGAGGAGGGGAAGGAGAAGGTGGTAGTGTTTCACGTTGGTACCAACAACGTAAGGCAAGGCAATATAAGTACCAACATAGTTGGAGATGTGTGGGATCTGGTAAATGCAGCACGGGTGAAGTTTAAGAAAGCGGAGATCGTTATTAGTGGAATACTGTGTAGGAGGGATACTGACTGGAGGGTGATTGGGGATTTAAATGAGACTATGGAGTGGGTATGTGGAAACTGGGAGTGAAATTTCTAGATCCTAATGGGTGGGTAGGAGATAGCGATCTGCGCTCAGATGGCCTTCACTTAAACCGCAGTGGTACGTATAAGTTAGGAAATTTGTTTGGAAGGGTAATAGGGTGGTACATTCAGGGAAACGAGGTGGCCTAGGGAGCGGTGATAAGGGAACAGGGAACTGGAAATCAAGTAGGGATGACAAAAAATTGTTAGTGTTGAACTGTAGACGTATTGTAAAGGAAGGAATAGAATTGAGTAATTTAGTAGATATATATTTAGCAGATATTGCAATAGTAGTTGAATCATGGCTGAGAAATGATATAATGGATGCAGAAATTTTCTCACGGAACTGGAGTGTGTATCGTAGAGATAGGATAGGAATGGTGGGAAGGGGAGTATTCATTCTGGTGAAAGAAGAATTTGTAAGCTACGAAAAATTTAAAGATGAGACACATGAGATTCTAGGTGTAAGGCTCATTTCTAAAGATAAAAGGCAACTTGATATATTTTCAGTGTACAGACCGGGAAAGGGTAGCACTGACACGGATTCAGAATTATTTGATAAGATAATCAGCAATGTAGGAAACGACAAGGAAAGAAATGTGATTGTAGCGGGAGATCTAAATTTATCAGATGTCAATTGGGAAGGAAATGCGAACGACAGGAAGCATGACCAACAAATGGCAAATAAGTTAATATGGGAAGGGCAGCTGATTCAGAAAGTGATGGAACCAACCAGAGGGAAAAATATCCTGGATGTGGTGCTGATAAAACCAGATGAGCTCTATAGAGAAACTGAAGTAATAGATGGTATTAGTGATCATGAAGCTGTTTTTGTTGTAGTTATAAATGTGATAGAAAGGAAGGTGTTAAAAGTAGAACTATTAGGCAGTACCATATGGCTGATAAAGCAGGCATGAGGCAGTTTCTAAAAAGTAACTATGATATGTGGAAAATGGTAAATAAAAATGTAAACAGACTCTGGGATGGGTTTAAAGAAATTGTTGAGGAATGCGAAAACAAGTTTGTACCTTTAAGGGAGGTAAGGAATGTAAAGACCCACCTTATTATAATAGAGAAATAAAGAGACTAAGAAGGAGGTGCAGACTGGAAAGAAATAGAGTTAGAAATGGCTGTGGAAGTAAGGAGAAATTGAAGGAACTTACTAGAAAATTGAATCTAGCAAAGAAGGCAGCTAAGGATAACATGATGGCAAGCATAATTGGCAGTCATACAAATTTTAGTGAAAAAATGGAAGGGTATGTATAGGTATTTTAAGGCAGAAACAGGTTCCGAGAAGGGCATTCCAGGAATAATTAATGAACAAGGGGAGTGTGTATGTGAGGATCTTCAAAAGGCAGAAGTATTCAGTCAGCAGTATATAAAGATTGTTGGTTACAAGGATAATGTCCAGGTAGAGGAGGAGACTAAGGTTAAAGAAGTATTAAAATTTGCATATGATAACAATGACATTTACAATAAGATACAAAAGTTGAAAACTAGAAAAGCGGCTGGAATTGATCAGATTTCTGGGGATATACTAAAGACAATGGGTTGGGATACATTACCATATCTGAAGTACTTATTTGATTATTGTTTGGTCGGAGGAGCTATACCAGATGCATGGAGAGTTGCTATAGTAAGCCTTGTGTATGAAGGAAAGGGTGATAGACATAAAGCTGAAAATTACAGGCCAGTAAGTTTGACATGCATTGTATATAAGCTTTGGGAAGGCATTCTTTCTGATTATATTAGACATGTTTGTGAAATTAATAACTGGTTCGATAGAAGGCAGTTCGGTTTTAGGAAAGGTTATTCCACTGAAGCTCAACTTGTAGGATTCCAGCAAGATGTAGCAGATATCTTGGATTCTGGAGGTCAAATGGACTGTATCGCGACTGACCTGTCTAAAGCATTTGATAGGGTGGATCATGGGAGACAACTGGCAAAAATGAGTGCAATTGGACTAGACAAAAGAGTGACTGAATGGGTTGCTATATTTCTAGAAAATAGATTTCAGAGAATTAGAGTAGCTGAAGCTTTATCTGACCCTGTAATAATTAAGAGGGGAATTCCTCAAAGCAGTATTATCGGACCTTTATGTTTTCTTATATATTTAAATGATATGAGTAAAGGAGTGGAATCAGAGGTAAAGCTTCTTGCGGATGATGTTATTCTCTGTAGAGTCATAAATAAGTTATAAGATTATGAGCAACTGCAACGTTACCTCGAAAATGTTGTGAGATGGACAGCAGGCAATGGTATGTTGATAATCGGGGTTAAAAGTCGGGTTGTGAGTTTCAAAAATAGGAAAAGTCCTCTCAGTTTTAATTACTGCGTTGATGGGGTGAAAGTTCCTTTTGGGGATCATTGTAAGTATCTAGGTGTTAATATAAGGAAAGATCTTCATTGGGGTAATCACACAAATGGGATTGTAAATAAAGGGTACAGTTCTCTGCACATGGTTATGAGGGTGTTTAGGGGTTGTATTAAGGATGTAAAGGAGAGGGCATGTAAGTCTCTGGTGAGACCCCAACTAGAGTATGGTTCCAGTGTATGGAACCCTCATCAGGATTACCTGATTCAAGAACTGGAAAAAATCCAAAGAAAAGCATCTCGATTTGTTCTGGGTGATTTCCGACAAAAGAGTAGCGTTACAAAAATGTTGCAAAGTTTGGGCTGGGGAGAATTGAGAGAAAGAAGGAGAGCTGCTCGACTAATGGTATGTTCCGAGCTGTCAGCGGAGAGATGGCGTGGAATTACATTAGTAGACGAATAAGTTTGAGTGGCGTTTATAAAAGTAGGAAAGATCACAATATGAAGATAAATTGGGAATTCAAGAGGACAAACTGGGGCGAATATTCATTTATAGGAAGGTGAGTTAGGGATTGGAATGACTTACGAAGGGAGATGTTCGGTAAGTTTCAAATTTCTTTGAAATCATTGAGGAAAAGGCTGGGAAAACTGCCCTAAAAGCAGATCAGTATTGATTGATTGATTGTTTGACTGATTAGCTCTCGATTTTCTGGACTTTTTGAGCAGTGTACTAAATGATGGTTACGATGGAAGCAATGCAAGAGGTGGGTGGGCAAGGAACATGAGTTTCAATTTGGAAGTTCTGAAGAAGAATCATGAGCAGAATCGGACACTGTCACTTACGGCCGTCCAGTATGCCAAAAATGCCGTTGGTTCTTTGCCGGGAGTGTCTAGAGAACAGATTGTGAATTTGTTTCACCGCTTCTTGTGTAATCAATAAAATGTCGAATAAAATCTTTATTTTTAGAATCTAATAGGGTATAATATTGACTTCCCAGTATAAATTTTGTAATCACTCGTCTCTTTAAAGCCGGGACGAGTGGCTCAGACAGTTACGGCGCTGGCCTTCTAACCCCAACTTGGCAGGTTCGATCCTGGCTCAGTCCGGTGGTATTTGAAGGTACTGAAATACGACAGCATCGTGTCGGTAGATTTACTGGCAAGTAAAAATAACTCCTGCGGGACTAAATTCCGGCACCTCGGCGTCTCCGAAGACCGTAAAGGTAGTTAGTGGGACGTAAAGCAAATAACATTATTATTATTATTATTACGTCTCTATTAAAGATGAAAAGTTATTTTGTTTATGATCTTGCAATTCTTTCTCGAGTTGTGTGGTAGAGCGCCATTTTGTCCATTAATCATACCAATACCAAATTTGTTGATACATTTACATGGGCTATGCAGTAATTTCTGAGACAGTCGCTGTAAATGTTTCTTTGATCTTTTAACATATATTTAGAATATTTAAATGCTTATGAGTATTTTTATGTTGGCACAGGTTTTGACCTCACCTCACCATTTACGAAGCTTAGCCTACCATACGAGAGTTAATGCTGAATGCTGAATTATGCAGATTGAGAGAAATTGTGAATAGAACGTTGAAAGCTTTTGAAATGAGAGTTTCGAAGATATTGATCAGTTGAGAATCGAGTCAGGGACCCCTTGGACCAAACGCCAGCACGATAAATAGTTAGCCTCGGAACCGGGACGTAAATTAATACAAAACTGGATGAAAAGACGTACGGTATTATTTCCGTAATCTAGTCGCTCATATAACTCAAAGAAAGAATGAGTCCTTCCTCCGTTAACAGTAATCAGTTTAGTTACGTGCTAATGAAAATACAGTTTGGAATGCCTTCTCATTTACTAATTATTAAGACAATCTTCATTTAGAATCTGACTTCCTCGAACAACCCATTCTCCCATTTTCATCAGTTGCGTCAACAATTTTTTCCCGTCCCTCCCTCTTAAGTGCCGATCTCATTTGGCTCAGTCAACCCTTCTGCGTGTGAAACTGGAAAATGGCCAGATATGGGAAGCAACTTAACTCTCCCCCGAAGGCGATATTTTGAAGCACTAGTCTACTTCTGATGTTAGAGGAAGACAATGGTTCCACAGTTTTAAGCATTTCCAAACCGTGTTAATAACTTCATCAACTCAAATTAAAGAAACAATTGTATAATAAGCTGACGAAGGCTCATCCCACTTTGAGGTTTGACACTGTTTAATTAATGATTTATTTATCCTGGGGAGATTAAACTAGGTTGCCTTCTCTTGCAACTAAGCTTATACACTACTTGCAGCAAGTTGTTTGCACTTAAAATACAAATAGCCTATGTGTGTATGTATGTCTCCAACTCCTGTCCCGTTTCTCCATGGGGTCGGGTATACGAGTGAGATGAATCTTCGTTGCGAGCTTTTATGACCGCATGCCTTTCCTCGTGTCAACTTCGTCAGAGGAGTTATTGAGGTGAAATAAATTGCGGGCATAATCTTACATGCTGGCTAAGAGTGCAAGCTTAACCTCAGTCTGTCGACGCGCTAACCTAACCGGTTGTCCTTCCTTACAGCGCGGGAAATTTGAATTATACAGCTGGTAGTAGGAAGAGAGAGGGTGAAACCCGGTGCCGGTACATAGCCCACATTTGTCGAATAGCATCAAGAGGTCTGCTCAAGGCTTAACGTCTACATCCGACGGACGAACCACCAACAACAATTTCATATGCCGTCACTCTATCTGAACACTGCAGAGAGGTTTGAAATTGAATCCAGGCATTTTCCAGGCAATCCAGTAATTAGAAATTGTATACCACCACATCTCCTACCCTGCCGGCCAACATTCTGAAGGTGAAATAACGGGGCTCAAATCGGCTAACTACAATGTCGATCATACAGACCGATCATGGCCATCAGGCGGGCTAAATAAATACAAGTTTTTGTATAACAATAACAATTAAAAAATATGAATAAGATAGGCATAAGGTGCTTTAGTTTCTAAACGTGTTAGTACCTACGATTTTTTTTTTTTTACGATTCGCTTTACGTCGCACCAACAAAAATAGGTCTTATGGCGACGACGGGAGAGGAAAGGCCTAGGAGTGGGAACAAAGAGGCTGTGGCCTCAATTAAGGTACAGCCCCAGCATTTGCCTGGTGTGAAAATGGGAAAACATCTTCAGGGCCGCCGACAGTGGGGTTCGAACCCACTATCTGCCGGATGCAAGTTCACAGCTGCGCGCCCCTGACCGCAAGGCCAACTCGCCCGGTGGTACCTAGTTTAAATGATTATCTACAGTATACAAATAGTTGATTAATGATTAAATTATTTATAACTAAACTAAGAGTATAACAAAAAAAACACATTTAGGTACACAAGAAGTACCACCCAGGTAAATTGAAATATTTCCACTTTATATAGCCCTGATATTTTCTGGAAAACTGTAAAGGAGTTGGTGACCATGTAGTTGCCCGGCTCCATGGCTAAATTGTTAGCGTCTTGGCCTTCGGTTCAGTGTGTCCAGGATTCGATTCCCGGCCGGGGCGAGGATTTTAACCCTCATTGGTTAATTCCGATAACTTGAGATCTGGGTGTGTGTGCCGTCTTCATCATTAGAATTCATCATAGGTAGGGCCTATCCTTAAAGATGCGTGGTCGCCTAGACGGCGTCAGCTCGAAAGACCTGCACGAGGCATCTTCGCAAGCCACGCCATTATTATTATTATTATTATTATTATTATTATTATTATTATTATTATTATCATTATTATCCGATTCGTTGTCTGAATGGTCAGCGTACTGACCTTCAGTTCAGAGGGTCCCGGGTTCGATTCCCGGGCGGGTCGGGGATTTTAATCGCTTCTAATTAATTCTTCTGGCTTGAGGACTGGGTGTATCTGTCCGTCCCAACACTCTCCTCATCATATTAAGACAACATACCAAACTACCAACCACCACATAAACACGCAATAATGCTTATATCCCTCCATATAGGGTTGGTGTCAGGGAGGGCATCCGGCCGTAAAACAGGGCCGAACCCACATACGTATGACGCAGATCGCACCCGCGACCCCACGGGTGTGGGAAAAGCGGTAGGTAAAGATATTATTATTATTATTATTATTATTATTATTATTATTATTATTATTATTATTATTACCATGTAGTTCTATGAGTCGGTAATGCATGGAGTGTGGTGGTTAGTGTTTCGGTGTTTCTGTCGTGATGTGAGGAGAGGCAATTGACGGAATTTCTCATTTAGGTGGGAGTAAGAAGAACTCAATATCAAAAATTAAGTTCCTAGAAGGAAATCATAATTAATTTCATCCATTGCAAATGTTAAAAAACATTCACCCCAATATAGCAGTGGGTTAAACGCTGGTAATTTCACGATTGAAGAGGCCTAACGAGCTTAAATGTTTTTAAGAAGTCAGTATTTTATGCAGGATGGATAAGGTGCAGGAAGTATGTTGAAAGCGCCACATAACGTCTGGCTTGCATGTGTAATATAATAGACTATTTAGCTCATAGCTCCAAGAAGTAATCCAATATAAGAATATCGGGAAGTTCAACAAATCAACAGTTATCTATCACCACACTATTATGGTATCACACCTACGTGCATTTGTGTTTATAAAATGTCATCTGTATAGCGCACCGAAATACCTACAGACCATTCCATGTTAAGAAAACAGTATTGTTCTTAGTGATGTGACGAGTCGAGTATTTCAACTCGTTTAACTCGAGTCAAACATGTATTCGAGTCAACTCGAGTGACTTTCTGTTGTAACTCGAGTAAAGAAATCGACGGATGTCCAGATGAATCATAGCCGACTGCGATAAGACCTCACTCGCTGACGCGCTCCCGAGTTGCCCGAGTCAGAGACACGAACTCGCCCGAATCATCGCGAGTGAGATCGAGTGATTTCTGTTCATTGACGGATCGATTTTTAATAAATGCTAGGCAGTGAACTCAAGTTCAACTATCGAGTATTCATTCAATTATAAAAATAATAGATGTTTATTTTTGCATGCCATCTCATTCGCAAGACATAGCGATGGTCGCCAACTCCAGTTGGCAGAGTTTCCGAATACGAGTTACTTGAGTTGACGAAGTATTCGACTCGTAATTTGCTACATGAGGGCAAAGAAACGAAATGTCCCGAATAGCCCCGAGTTCGGTCGAATGCTTTTTATTCTTTGACCGGTTCCTAACCTAAGCAAGAAACACGTTACAAAATTAACTTTATTTTTACAAATTATTAAGCCTTCTTCATTTAGCTTTAGTGTAATGTATTACAAAATTAGTTTTTTATACGCAGGGTTGAGACTATTATTTCGTTTATGTTTGAGAAGAACTCGGTATTTTTCTTTTCTTATTTATTAGTGTTTCCTTCAGCTGACAGCCAATGCTAATTTAATAAGTATGTGATTTCTGGTAGAAAATACATTACTGTACTGTGTCTCAAATGTGCAACTCGCACAGTCATAACAAAGATTCCAGTAAATTTTGCGCATACAGAAAGCACTCGAGTTCCGTCACTCGCCTCATTTACGAGACATAACGATGGCCTCGGCATCTCGTCTCGCCCCCTCTGCTCGACTCGTCAATTCGAGTCAAAAGGAGGTGTTGTTCGAGTTTCCTTACTCGCTCCTTTCACGAGATATTGCGATTGTTTCGCTCTCCCTGCCCTACCCGATCGACTCGTCAACTCGAGTCCAAACTCGAGTTGGTAGTGTTTCCGAATACGAGTGACTCGAAACAGAATCACGGGAAAATGGCGGCACGCATATTGCTGAAACTCAGTATATAATTTCAAGATCAAAGGGGAAGGAACAAAGCTGAAGATTGATTTTAGGAACTCAAAGGGACGGGTGTTTTAGAGGAGGATTATTTTGATTTTCACAGCAATATGGGAATCGTCTGCACATAAATGCTTAAAACTCAGTAATTAAGTTCAAAATTAAATGAGGAAGATATTGAGGTGCAAATTATTTTTATTAACTCAAGGGAACGAGGGATTAACTGGCGGCTCATTTTGGTTTTCACAGCAACATAGGAAAACGGGGGGAAAAATGAAATGCGCTTAAGAAACAATAGCTAAATAACAAAACCAAGCACAGATAAAAATAATAGCGAATTTCTGTATCAGTACAAGTCATGCCGTGATGTAACATTGCACACCACAGCATCAAACTATTCAGTAACAACTGCTATACCATACAAGAATATTAGAACACATACAAATAAATAGATGACTTCTCTTCAAGAGACATAAGCTGCCGGCAATTCACAGCGTAACGGATTACGCGTTATATGTACCAGAGCAACTCAGAAGGAAAATTAAGAAAGGCAACTAAGCGATGGCTGTTTCGGCCGTTGTGTTTCCTCCCTGGGAATTTATTTATGAAATAGAGAATATTAAGTAGTTATTTTAATAACTCAGGACAAGAAAATGCCTCACCCATTTTCTTTCTTTCATAACACAATATAACGTACATTATAATATTATTTAATCACAAAGAATTGTGGGTGTCTAAGAGGGGTTTGTTCACTCTTCGTAGGTCCATAAGTGCAACACTGTCATCTTAACATGGAATGATCACTATATAGCTTCCTTTTTCCACCATCGGGACTCGAACCGGATAACCACGGTATCGGATCATGCAGGGGGATCGGAAACAATGTGAACCGGGTATATAAGCGTTAAAGGGTTGGTCATACAGATAAATAATTGAAAAAAAAGTAATTAGATATCTCTCGCCATTGTCATTTTATCAGCTGCTGAAGTTAGCCAATCAGATCTCTTCGCAGGCGACTCCAGATGGGCTTTGCGAGGCGGTGTTGCTAAATCTGGTCGTGGCTTATGACTGGCTTGAAAGCGCCAATAGAGGAAATAAACTTCTCCAGGGGAGGGACTTGAACAATGACCTCCCTGCAGATAGGCTTGCCCCACAGCAAGCACGCTACGGTGGCATTGGCTGAAACCCACTGTGTGTTAGTGTTTGATGCTCATTTCTCGTCATGGCTCTCGAGCCCGACCAAACCACGTGCAGATTTAGCAACACCGCCTCGTAAAGCCCGTTTGAATTCGCCCGCGAACTGATCTGATTGGCTAACTTCAGCAGCTGATAAAATGACAATGGCGCGAGATATCCACGTCATTTCTTCAAATTACTTATCAGTATGACCAACTCCCTAACGCTTAAATACTCGGCTCACGTTGTTTCCGAACATCCTGTATAGACTTGACGCCTCTACCGATCTTGGTCACCAGAGGGGCTCCTTATACGGTGTTCAGCACTGCACTGTGTGACATTATGACACATACTAAAATTCTATTTTTGACTCATGAATGTGAACCTACTCCCTTCCAATTTAAATGATGTTAAATTATATACTGTTTGACGTTAGGGCACACATACTCTAACACTGCTTCAAAATACATTTTTTAACTCATAAAAGCGAACCCCCCCCCCCCTAAGCGGCGTTAAAAAGCGCACTGTTTGACGTTAGGACACTTACACTAATATTTCTTTAAAATATGTCCCTCTCAATTAGGAACTCTCTTTCTGAAAGTGAAAATTACAAGAGCTAATCTTGGCGAGAGGTAGAGGAATTTCTCGCTTATAATGAGAGAGTATACAGAGTTAAAGGGGTTGTGTGGCACGGCTAATGAGCGACTAATCCAATTCCCGACCAGTGTATGACACTTCCGCGCTCTCAGCACATCATCTCGCTCGCACTTTCTAACTCGCTTCATCAGAATAATCTTTCTTCTTTTTAATGAATATGAATTCATAATTTTTATTGTAGAATAACGCTCCGTTTGAAAATGAAAGTTGGTGTAAGTGATAATAATGTTATTTGCTTTACGTCCCACAAACTACTTTTATGGCTTTGGAGACGCCAAAGTACCGGAAGTCCTGCCATAGTTCTTTTACGTACCAGTAAATCTACTGATACGAGGCTGACGTATTTGAGCACCTTCAAATACCATCGGACTGAGCCAGGATCGAACCTGCCAAGTTAGGGTCAGAAGGCCAGCGCCTCAACCGTCTCAGCCACTCAGCCCGGCTGTAGAAAGTGAATACGCATACATAATAATAATAATAATAATAATAATAATAATAATAATAATAATAATAATAATAATAATAATAATAATAATAATAATAATAATAATAATAATAATAATAATAATAATAATAATAGTAATAATTGAATTTGGTTTACATCGGAAATTTGTTACCCTTATTGCGGTCACTATTAGAAATACAAAATCTGTAGTTAGGTTTACAAATGAGCCATTTGAAATTCATACTCGTTTTCGACAGGGAGATAGATTATACCAGTTGTTGTTTAATTGTGTACTGGAATTTTTTTTTGCGTGAATGGAATAAGATATGTCCACCGACTGTTAATCAGTGGCGGTGGGCTCTCAGGAGCACATGAGCACGTGAACACCCAGTTCTAATGCATATTCAAGCATTCATGGATAATTCAAAATTGTTTCCTTTGCTTCTGTCTGATTTCATCAATCGAGCGAAAGTATTCGACTTATATCGAAGCTCCGTTACACTGACAGCTGTTCGTTCCGATTGGCAATGCCAGGGAACACACTGGAGATTTTGCTACGGGTCTGAAGACTATACGCATGCGCATGGAGATGGCGTCATGGTTTATGCACAGATATCTCCATAAGCGAGGAGCACGGTAAGGTATGTTCCTTTCAGTCTACAACAGTCTACAACTACCCTCAAACAAGTGATTTGACCACAAGGGTCCGCCTCCTCTCCTGTTACTGTTGACCACAGCTCCCAGAAGTTACTATTGCATTACATGGCCGGAAGATTTCGCTAGGAGGTAATTCTGAACACACGGGAAGAAGTTTGCTTTACATTATGGGTGGAGAATAGTTTCAATTTGAGTACTAGTAAATGTGATCATTGCACGCACTATTTTTATGCTTGTTGTCATACTTAGGTGAACTTCATGCTATGCAAATCGAAGAATAGTGTTCGCATCTTTTAATTTTCGCTACAATACACCATTGTAGAAAGTTGCTGTGAATTTTACTTTTACCGAGCTAAGTATTGAACCTGCCAACTTGGGGTCAGAAATCCGTCTGAGACACTCAGCCCGGCAGTGTAATTTTAGTTTCGTTGTACACTCGCCGAATAGTCTCGGTAAAATGTATCCTCGGTTATAGGTTTTTTTTTTTTTTTTTGCTTTACGTCGCACCGACACAGATATGTCTTATGGCGACGATGGGATGGAAAAAGCCTAGGAAGTGGAAGGAAGCGGCCGTGGCCTTAATTAAGGTAGAGCCCCAGCATTTGCCTGGTGTGAAAATGGGAAACCACAGAAAACCATCTTCAGGGCTGCCGACAGTGGGGCTCGAACCCACAATCTCCCGATTACTGGATACTGACCGCACTTAAGCGACTGCAGCTATCGAGCTCGGTAATATTGGAAGAAATATTCGATTAAATTGTCTCGCATTTGCTGAAGACCTAGCAAAATAGTATTGAAGAAGCTAAATTTCAAGTAGAGGAATTGCAACAATTAGCAGCGGAGGTAGGATTGAAAAGTTCTTTTGAGAAAACAGAAATGATGCCATCTTTTCAAGTTGTCACTTCACATATTATGTTAAATAATGCTTAGAAAATAAAGCTTGTAGACAAATTTGAATATCTTGGTGAGATTATAACTTGGAATGCTAACGAAGAAGCATCCATAGATACTAGAACTCAAAAACTGAGACGAGCACATCAAATTACCCGGCCGAGTTACAAGAACCTGTCTCTTTCGATTAATGCTAAATTTCGACATTATTACTCCGTCGTTAATTCAGAAGCAACATATGCAAGTGAAACATTATTTAAACTGAATACCCAATCAACAACAGACAAACTGCAGAAAGATGATAGAAGAATAATCTTCGGACAATTATTAATAAAAAACACCAGATTCATGGCCAGTGGAGACTTTTGCCAAATTCAGTACTTTACAAGGAAAGTGAATCGATCATTGACACTATGCGAAAACGGAGGATTGCATTCTTTGGACACATTTACTGCTTACCAAATACTAGACTCCTGAAACAACTTTTCGATTTCTTTTGGAATACAGTAGTAAAAGAAAAAAAAACGCATAGTTTAAAGAAATACAAATGGATTTAGATGAATTGAAAATTACTAAAGATCAAATTGAAAATAGAGAAGAGAAACCGATTCTAAATAGTAAGTACACAAGATTATCACTAAAACTATCGCAGTGTAAGCAGTATGTTATATATGCAGAAGAACGGACCGCAAGATCATCCAGAATGAGGAAGTTTTGGGAAAGCAAAAAGTTGTCAAGTGTTAAAAAAACTGAACTTATTATTTGAAGACTTTATTGTACACTGACTGACAGAGCAAATGCAACACCAAGGAGGAGTGGTTCGAAAGGGATGAAAGTTGGGGAAAAAACAGAGTCGGCACGGAAGAATAATTGATGTTTATTTCAAACCGATATGCAGGTTACACACTGCGCACGGCATCGACTCAGTAGGATGTAGGACCACCGCGAGCGGCGATGCACACAGAAACACGTCGAGGTACAGAGTCAATAAGAGTGCGGATGGTGTCCTGAGGGATGGTTCTCCATTCTCTGTCAACCATTTGCCACAGTTGGTCGTCCGTACGAGGCTGGGGCAGAGTTTGCAAACGGCGTCCAATGAGATCCTACACGTGTTAGATTGGTTAGAGATCCGGAGAGTACGCTGGCCACGGAAGCATCTGTACACCTCGTAGAGCCTGTTGGGAGATGCGAGCAGTGTGTGGGCGGGCATTATCCTGCTGAAACAGAGCATTGGGCAGCCCCTGAAGGTACGGGAGTACCAACGGCCGCAGCACATGCTGCACGTAGCGGTGGGCATTTAACGTGCCTTGAATACGCACTAGAGGTGACGTGGAATCATACGCAATAGCGCCCCAAACCATGATGCCGCGTTGTCTAGCGGTAGGGTGCTCCACAGTACTGCCGGATTTGACCTTTCTCCACGCCGACGCCACACTCGTCTGCGGTGACTATCACTGACAGAACAGAAGCGTGACTCATCGGAGAACACGACGTTTCGCCATTCCCTCATCCAAGTCGCTCTAGCCCGGCGCCATGCCAGGTGTGCACGTCTATGCTGTGGAGTCAATGGTAGTCTTCTGAGCGGACGCCGGGAGTGCAGGCTTCCTTCAACCAATCGACGGGAAATTGTTCTGGTCGATATTGGAACAGCCAGGGTGTCTTGCACATGCTGAAGAATGGCGGTTGACGTGGCGTGCGGGGCTGCCACCGCTTGGCGGCGGATGCGCCGATCCTCGCGTGCTGACGTCACTCGGGCTGCGCCTGGACCCCTCGCACGTGCCACATGTCCCTGCGCCAACCATCTTCGCCACAGGCGCTGCACCGTGGACACATCCCTATGGGTATCGGTTGCGATTTGACGAAGCGACCAACCTGCCCTTCTCAGCCCGATCACCATACCCCTCGTAAAGTCGTCTGTCTGCTGGAAATGCCTCCGTTGACGGCGGCCTGGCATTCTTAGCTATACACGTGTCCTGTGGCACACGACAACACGTTCTACAATGACTGTCGGCTGAGAAATCACGGTACGAAGTGGTCCATTCGCCAACGCCGTGTCCCATTTATCGTTCGCTACGTGCGCAGCACAGCGGCGCATTTCACATCATGAGCATACCTCAGTGACGTCAGTCTACCCTGCAATTGGCATAAAGTTCTGACCACTCCTTCTTGGTGTTGCATTTGCTCTGTCAGTCAGTGTATAAGGTTTAATTTTGGTCCTCCAATGTGGGCGTAGGCTAAACAGTGTAAATAAATAATTAATAATAATAATATTAATAATAATACACTGGCGTAAAAATGAGATATAGAACGTAAAATAAGGAAATTTTGGCAATATATTTGTCGAGGTAACATATTTAATTAATTAAAGGTACAAGACTACAGGTTAATATCCGCGCGAGAAAATCCACCGCAAATCTGGTCCATTAAAAACCGATATAATCGCCTGTCTGTTGAATTCAGGCATGCAAACGTGCATGCATTGTGTCATGCAGGTGCCGGATGTCAGCTTGTGGGATGGAGTTCCATACCCGTTGCACTTGGTCGGTCAATACAGGGACGGTTAATGCCGGTTATGGATGAAGCTGGAGTTGTCATCCCGTGATCTCCCATACGTGCTCGACTGGGGACAAATCGGAGGATCGAGCAGGCCAAGGCAACATGTCGACACTTTATAGAGCATTTTGGGTTACAACAGCGGCAGGGGGGGGGGGGAGCGTTATCCTGTTGGAAAACATCTCCGGGAATGCTCTTCACGAATGGCAGCACAACAGGTCGAATCGCCAGACGGATGTACACATCTGCAGTCATGGTGCGTGGGATAACCACAAAGTGCTCCTACTGTCATAGGGAATTGCTCCCCAGATCAGAACTCCCGGTGTAGGTCCAGTGTGTCGACGCCACAGACAGGTGGAATGCAGCAGCTCACTTGTCCTCCTAACCAACACACGACCATCTCTGGCACCAAGGCAGAACCGGCTTTCATCGGAAAACACAAGGGGCCTCCAATTAGTCCTCCAACGAGCTCTCGCTTGCCACCACTGGAGTCGCAGACGGCGGTGGTTTGGGGTAAGTGGAATGCACGCCGCAGGGCGTCTGGCTCTGAGCTGTCTTTCAAGTAACCGATTTCGAACAGTTCTTTGCGTCGCTTTGGTGCAAACTGCCGCTCGAATTGCTGCTGAAGACGCAGTCCGTTGCGCCACAGCCATAGGCCGAATACGGTGGTCCTCCCGACGGTGGTGTCACGGGGACGTCCGGATCTCGGTCTTCTTGCGAGCGTACCTTCCCGTGACGACTGCTGCCAGCATACATGCGCACTGGAGACATTCCTGCCAAGTCGTTCTGTAATAGCGCGAAAGGAAAGTCCACCTTCACGTAGCCCTATTATACGGCCTCATTCAACCGCAGTGAGCTGTTGATACTGGTCTCTTCGTCGTCGTAAAAGCATTCTTGACCCACTCACAGTCACTCCGTCCAATCTCACAGCAAACTAACGCTTTCGCAGAGTAGAGCCCGTTTTTAAAGCAAACCTGATGTGCGTCATGGGGCCGCTACTAGCGCCACGCTAATGCGATATGCGCGAAATTTGAATCAGCGTCATTTTTCAGATGTATAAATACGCCTACTGACGTTCGTTAATCAAGCACAACCCCTTTTTGGTTTTTGGAAATTTTCCGCCAGTGCAATAATAATTGAATGTCAGATTGAGGATACAAAGCTGGGACAGGTAGATAATTTCGAGTACGAGCTATTTAGGCTCTCAGGATGGTAGTATAGCAAGTGAGATTGAATCAAGGTTCAGTAAGGCTGAAGCAGTGAACTCGCAGTTGCGATCAACAGTATTCTGCAAGAAGGAAGTCAGCTCTTGTGCGAAACTATCTTTGCATCGTCCTGTTTTCAGAACAACGTTGCTTTACAGGAGTGAAAGTTGGGTGGGCTCACGATATCTTATTCATAAGCTAGAACTAACAGACGTGAAAGTAGCAAGAATGATTGCTGGTACAAACAGGTGGGATCAACGGCAGGAGGGTACTCGGAATGAGGAGATAAAGGCTAAGTTAGGAATGAACTCGATGGACGAAACTGTTTGCACTAACCGGTTTCGGTGGAGAGGTCATGTGAGGCGAATGGAGGAGGATAAGTTTCCTAGGAGTATGATGAACTGTGTTATCGAGGGTGAGCGGAGTAGAGGGAGACCTAGACGACGATGGTTAAATTCAGTTTCTAACGATTTAAATATAAGAAATATATATAGTTATATTTATTTAGCGCGAATATGCAACTTCTCCCCGCGGGGGCGTCGTGCTTTGAGTGTTCGATTACACGCAGTTGGTACACTTCGGAGCACTTCACCTTACACCCGGTTGTATAAAACTTTTAACTGAATCTGTGCTACAGCAGGTAGATTTCCTCTGATTTCACGCGGCTCTTTCTTCTGCAGTTGTGTCGGTCATAATTTGCTTTCTAAACTACGGCCTGTGTACATGTTACTTCACTTTTTGTTGAATTAGAGTTTCCGTCAGTGGCGTGCACTGAACTCCATCTGGGGTAAATTATTTTGTATTTACATTTTATTATTATTACTTAGAACGCTTTTTACAAAGTTTAAAAAACTGCGAACATCTAAGCCAAGCCAAGTACAGTTGTCTCGACAATCTTCTCGCACCTTGCAGTTCAGCTTCTCCAGCGAACTGGATTTCTTTGCCGGCGCGGAAAACAGCTACCCCAGCGAAATTTGAGTCGCTTGGTAGACGCATGCACTTGAAGCTTCCTTGTCCTGGGAGCAGAGCGGGGTTGTCGGCCCTCCCTCGACAGCAATTTACGGCTAGCTTAGGTAAGGGATGTTAGTTTTAATACTTGACACTCGAAGTATTCAGCGCCACACTCTAGAGACTATTAGAAAATATCAACATGTTAACAGTATAGCTACTTGCACATCGTCTTGCTAATAAAAATAGAGCCAGTTTATGAAATCAATTGTAATATAGAAGAATACATTTAATTTTTGGATTTCGGCATGTATAATTTTTTTTAGCAATTCATTGATGGCACCTGTAGAGTATGTTTTCCGATAGCTGCAGAAAAATATTTAGGTTGCCCAGCATGAACATAGAGCTAAGTGCGAGGTAAAATATTTTTTTTTTGCTATTTTGCTTTACGTCGCACCGACACAGATATGTCTTATGGCGACGATGGGATAGGAAAGGTCTAGGAAGTGGAAGGAAGCGGCCGTGGCCTTAATTAAGGTACAGCTTCAGCATTTGCCTGGCGTGAAAATGGGAAACCACGGAAAACCATCTTCAGGGCTGCCGACAGTGGGGCTCGAACCCACTATTTTCCGATTACTGGATACTGGCCGCACTTAAGCGACTGCAGCTATCGAGCTCGGTGTAAAATAATTTTGTGTAGTGTTATACAGTGAAGTTTTGTAGTGTTCCTTGTGGATTATAGGTGAAGTTTTCGTGAGTTCTCTGCCATTCTTCACGAATATAACGTGTGTTATACGTCGTGACGAATATTTTTCCCTCGTTTGTCGTTGATGCACGTATACTCAGTAAGCGAGTGGTACTATAGAACTTCGGCGACGGTAAACTACCAGTTAAATTTTTCTGATTCAGGTTAGGCTTTTCAAGTTAAAAACAATTATTTAGTCCCTATGTATTTTTGTGAAAACCATGTCTGTTCTATCACGAAGCGTCACTGGGGGAAACTGTAAGTGCATGTTTAAAATCTGCTCTAGATTAAGTTATGATGATGTCGTCACTGCCGTGAATATCAATTTGGAAATATGTGTGGGTGTGTGGTTGAAAATATTTTTGAAGGACCTTTCTCATGTAGACCTTTCCACGAAAAATGCAGCCTTATGAAATTGTAATGTTGACTTTAGAGAGTGTAGTGGGGCTACGATTGTTATATATAAAAAAAAAAAAAAAAAACATTTTTGCAGCTGGGGTAACGAATGTGTTCACCACACGCCACTGGTTTCCGTAAAAAACAATGTACGAAATATAACTGTACTTCTTCTTCTTCTTCTTTTTTTGCAAGTTGCTTTACGTCGCACCGACACATATAGGTCTTATGGCGACGATGGGACAGGAAAGTGCTAGGAGTGGGAAGGAAGCGGCCGTGGCCTTATTTAAGGTATAGCCCCAGCATTTGCCTGGTGTGAAAATGGGAAACCACCGTACTTCTGATATATTTTCTAACTTATTTGAACTTGTAATTACTATGCTTTATTTGGTGACGCATTATTTTGTTTAGTAGTTAGTCGTACTTTTTCTTTCTAAAGAAGTACAAGATGAAAATAAATATATCCAAGACGTAAGAAATGGAGTGCAGTCGAACAAAGTGAGGTGGTGCAAGAAATATCCAAATAGGAAATTAAGTTTTAAAGGATGTAGTTGCATATTGTTGTTTGGTTAGTAGCATAACTAACTTTGGCAGAAGTAAGAACCACGTAAAATTCAGACTAGCACAAGCAAGGAACTTTCTTAAGAACATAAATTCGATCACTTTGAACATTAACATTGGAATCACAAAGATGTTTTTAAAGACTACCGGGCTAGGTGGCCATGTGGTTAGTGGCACGCAGCCCTGAGCTTACATCCAGGAGATAGTGGATTCGAACCCCACTGTCGGCAGCCCTTAATATGGTATTCCGTGTTTTCCCATTTTCACACCAGGCAAATGCTGGGGCTGTACCTTAATTAACGCCATGGCCGTTTCCTTCCAATTCGTAGGCCTTTCTTATCCCATCGTCGTCATAAGACCTATCTGTGTCGGCGCGACGTAAAACAAATTGTAAAATAAATAAATTAAAGATTGTAATTAGGAGCGTCGAATTGTACGGAAGTGAAATATGGACAATAACTAGCTCAGAAAGGAAGAGAACAAAAACTTATGAAATATAATGTTACAGAAGAATGTGGAAGACCAATCACGAATAAAGAGATACTGAATCTCATTGGTGAGAGGAGGAAGATTTGGCGAAATTTGAGCAGAAGAAGAGATAGAATGATAGGACACAACCTTAAGAGTGGGTAGGTGGTAGTGATTATTGTTTTAAGAGGAAGTAAAAAATGAAATGGCGTAGAGCTTTTAGTGCTGGGATGTGTCCGAGAATTTCGGCTCGCCAGGTGCAGGTCTTTTGATTTAACGCCCGTAGGTGACCTGCGCGTCGCGATGACGATGAAATGATGATGAAGGGGACACATACACCCACCCCCGTGCCAGCGGAATTAACCAATGATGGTTAAAATTCCCGACCCTGTCGGGAATTGATCCCAGGACCCTTGTGACCAAAGGACAGGACGCTAACCATTTATTTATTTATATTTATTTATTCCTGACTTACATTTGTGGCGAAGTTAGGGCTCACGGCCCTCCCGTACACTTAACCACTATAAACAAAAAAATTTAAAAATGTAAACATAAAAGTAAGACATAGAAATTCTAAAAGGACATAATACTACGGACAGATAATTCTAAGACTAAGTTAGGCCTACATATCTAATACTAATACTAATACTAATACTAATACTAATACTAATACTAATACTAATACTAATACTAATATTAATACTAATACTAATAAAAATGAAAAAAACCTATTCACACAACAAACATACGATGATTCATACAACTCAGTTTTATGTTCCCAGGAACAACTTTCGGCAGGCAGATTTGAATTTATGAGAGGAAGTAAGGTGCCGAATGTCCATTGGGAGTGTATTCCAGAGTCTCGATGCTGTAACTAAAAAGGAATGATTGTAGGAATTCGTTCGATTTAGTGGAATTTCAAGTAGGGAACCAGAACGGATACTAATTTCGTGGAATGAGGAAAGGAAACGAAAATTAGAGGAGAGGTAAGTAGGAGTGTTTGTCGAGAGCACTTGGTAAACAAGTGGCAATAGGTGAGTTTTCCTTCGTTCATTTATGCGTAGCCATCCCAATGTTTTGAAATATGGTGTAACATGAGCGTCATGACGCAGATTGATTAGTACCGTATCACAGTAGCCTAGAATTGGGAATAGTAGTGCTTGGATTAATTTTAATTTAAGTTTTTGAGGAAAATAATTCTTGTGACGTTTCAGGGGATATAGAGCTGCATGAACCTTTCCACATACATTTGTTACATGTTCATTCCAGGTCAGACTCTCATTGATGGAGATTCCAAGATTAGTTACATTTTTAAGGTACGGTACAGCAACGTCATTGATTATGATTGGAGGAGGATTGATATTGCTTATTACATGTAATAATTTAGAGTTTCCTATGATAATACTTTGTGTTTTACGAGGATTTAGGATTAAGTGGTTGTTTTTAGCATAGGCGGTAAGCCTTTCAATATCCGAATTAATATGCTGAACTGTTTCATGTAAATTGTTTGTAGTGGTGTGTTTGTATATCTGCAGATCATCAGCGTATAAGTGGTAGTTGCAATACTGAAGTGTGGAAGATATGTCATTAATATGCAAGACGAACAGTAAGGGTCCTAGAACAGACCCTTGAGGGACATCGCATGATTTTACAGCCCATTGGGATCTTTGATTGTTTATCACAACGCACTGGCGACGATTTGTAAGGTACGACTTAAACAAATTTAGGGCTATCGGGCCGATATGCTGAGAGCGTAGCTTGGATAGTAGTATGTCTATATTTACCGTGTCGAACGCACTACTAAAGTCAAGGAGTGTCAGTGTCGTCACCTGTCGTTTGTCCATTGCTAGTCTTATGTCATCTGTTACCCGAAGAAGTGCAGTCGTAGTATTGTGACCCTTTCTGAAGCCAGATTGCAATGGGTAAAAAAGAGAATGTCTGGTTAAGAATTCTACTAGCTGCTCGTGTACAACTCGTTCAAGAACTTTCGAGAGAGGGGAAGAATCGAAATAGGCCGGTAATCAGATGGCGCATTTGCAGTGGTACCGGTATGCTTTAATAATGGGGTTACTAGAGCATCCTTCCATGCAGTTGGAAACGTCCCTGTGGTGAGACAGTGGTTTACAATGTGGGTAATAATTGGTAGGACCGCGCCAATAATGTTTTTTATAAAGCCTATTGGGATGTTATCTGCTCCTTTAGCTTGTCACTTAACTGAATTCAAAATACGCTTTACATCATTTACACTGACATGGTGAAAAGAGAAATTATGTTCGTTTTCTGTAGGGTCATTGTTTCTTTTATTTAGATTGATATGATTTTGAGGTTGAGATTCCTTTATTGGGTTAGTTACGAAGTGAGAGTTAAGTGTATCAAGAGATAAAGTTGGCACATGTGGCTCTTTGCATTTTCCAACTCCCATAGCTCGAAGTTCGTTCCAGGTTTCATGTACATTTAAGTTCCTTGTTACATTTTTAATGTGATTAAATTTGCTATTGCGAATTAATAGCTTTGTTCTGTTACGTAAAAGACGATACTGTTCAAAATCTAGTTCATTATTTGTTTCCTTGTATCGGCGAAACATTGCGTCACGGCGAGCCATTGTTGCTTTTATATCGCTTGTTAACCAAGGTGCAGGCGAGCGAGTGACTCTAGCTTGCCTAACTGGAGCATGCTTCTCATATAGTCCTATGAGTGAGGAGTTAAATCTTGTCACTTTCATGTCTGTGTCATGCAACTGCTTTATATCTTCCCAAGGTAAGATATTTAGCCATGGAGCTGGAATTAAGAGGAAGTACAACTGGGCAACCACACTCTTTTAACACTAAGCAGAGAGAAAAATGTGAAGGGGCCCGACACTTCGAAAAATGAAGGTATCGGCTAAGGAAAGGCAAGGGCCACGAAGGGCACGAAAATGAAAGACTCCATAGGCCTCGCAACCTAATACTGTCGGGGTCGGAAAAGGACAAAGAGAGGTCGGATAGGATAGATGAAGGTGAGAAGCCTGACACAATGGAATGAAAGCAATACATCTTAAGATATCCAGGATTTGTTCAGTTAGTTTTGAGGAAAGTGTAGGCGGTAAGAGTGGTAGGGGTAGACCAAGGCACAAATATGACAAACAGATTAGAGTAGGTGTAGGATGTAGTAGTTACGTAATAGTGGTAGGGTTAGACCAAGGCATAAATATGACAAACAGATTAGAGTAGGTGTAGGATGTAGTAGTTACGTAAGAGTGGTAGGGGTAGACCAAGGCATAAATATGACAAACAGATTAGAGTGGATGTAGGATGTAGTAGTTACGTAAGAGTGTCAGGGGTAGACCAAGTCACAAATATGACAAACAGATTGGAGTAGGTGTAGGATGTAGTAGTTACGTAAGAGTGGTAGGGTTAGACCAAGGCATAAATATGACAAACAGATTACAGTAGGTGTAGTATGTAGTAGTTACGTAAGAGTGGTAGGGGTAGACCAAGGCACAAATATGACAAACAGATTAGAGTAGATGTAGGATGGAATAGCTACGTAGAAATGAGAAAGCACAGGATGGGGTGCCTTGGAAGCTCCATCAAACCAGTCTATGGACTGATGACCCAAACGAACGAAATTCAGTATTTGTTCAAAAGCAAATGCCTGGAAATTTTTTCCGTATTACTTTCAGGAGTAAACTCAGATGACTTAATTATGTTTAATTTACATCCAACCTCAACTAATTTAAAATAATTTTTTAGTCCTGAACGGAACTCCACGATGTAAGCTTTTCTGTTTTAGACTGAATGAAGCGGATATTTAAAAACCAACTTCTGTGTGTGACTATAAAAGGACAGGTTGGTCACGGATTTTTTTTTTTTTACAAGTTGGTTTACGTCGCACCGGCACAGATAGGTCTTACGCTGACGATGGAACAGGAATGGGCTAGGAGTGGGAAGGAAGCGGCCATGGCCTTAATTAAGGTACAGCCCCGGCATTTGCCTGGCGTGAAAATGGGAAACCACGGTAAAGCATCTTCAGGGCTGTCGACAGTGGGGCTCGAACCCACTATCTCCCGAATACTAGATACTGGGCACATTTAAACGGCTCCAGCTATCGAGTTGGTCGCAAGTTGTTCGACGAGGGCAGTGAAAAATTCTTAAAAAGGAACTGAAACCTCTGTTGGAAACTCAGTGTGGAGAGATGACTCCTGCAGCAGAAATGAGTTTGCGATCAAATGGCAGACGTGATGTGGCCTAGATCATTAAACAAGTGTCCACTTTTTGTCACAAAAAACCACAGAAATATAAAGAGTGTGCCAAACACTCTCAAGTAATCTTCGTTCGTTCGTAATCTGTTTTCCCTCCAGGTTTGGTTGTACCCTCGGACTCAGCGAGGGATCCCACCTCTACCGCCTCAAGGGCAGTGTCCTGGAGATTCAGACTTTGGGTCGGGTGTACAAATGAAGAGAATGACCAGTACCTCGCCCAGGCGGCCTCACCTGCTATGCTGAACAGGGGCCTTATGGAGGGATGGGAAGGTTGGATGGGACAGGCAAGCAAGAGGGAAGGAAGCGCCTGTGGCCTTAAGTTAGGTACCATCCCGGCGTTTGCCTGGAGGAGAAGTGGGAAACCACGGAAAACCACTTCCAGGATGGCTGAGGTGGGAATCGAACCCACCTCTACTCAGTTGACCTCCCGAGGCTGAGTGGATCCCGTTCCAGCCCTCGTACCACTTTTTAAATTTCGTGGCAGAGCCGGGAATCGAACCCGGACCTCCGGGGGTTGGCAGCTAATCACGCTAACCACTACAGCACAGAGGCGGACCTCAAGTAATGTACCAATTAAAATGATATGAAAAGAAACATTAGCGTTTTCTTGTCGATAAAAGACTCATGAAGGAACAGGAGACCAAAACGCTGATATATTCCCGTAGTTACTAGGTACTTCTTGAGGTAAAACAGGGCAGTACTGCCGGTCACTCAAAATATTAGATCCGAAGAGTAGGGGTGGTGGTTATTCTTTTATGAGGAAGTACAACTGAACAACCATCCCCTATTAACATTAACTAGAGGTAAAATGTGGAAGGGGTCAGACACTTCGAACAATCTCAGATGTTCAGTTGAGGAGATATTGAAGACGAAAATAAATAAACTCGTGTCCTCATCCTGAGGTGGTACAGCTCTTTGCAGGCACACACCAGATGGAGGTGATCTGCATGTACTATTTCAACCACATACCAGCCCTCCTTCCATTCTTAAATTTCTGGCAGTACTGGGAATCGAACCCGGGCTCCTAAGCACGGCAGCTAATAACAATAACCGTTACGCTACGAAGGCGCATGAAGACGAAGTGAATGATGGAGAATGAAATAGGATAAAGAGGTGAGATGAGCGGGCTGCGTGGCCTATGCTAATGATCAGTCCCTGCATTTGCATGGAAGTGAAAGTGTGAAACGACAGAAGACCATTCTCAGGACAGCCGACTGTAGAGTTGGATCTCACTCGTCTCTCGAATGCCGAGCTTGGCTGCGTTGCCAAAACGCGTTAATACGCGCGGCCATTCCGCTCGGTTGGAAGGCGTGTGTGAAAGAAGGTTCGAACCCTCATTGCTCCGAGTAGTCAGGTATAACCTACCGTTCTTCCTTTCTTAACCCGTTTACGGTCCAGGGTTGGCATTTCCCTCGGACTCAGAGAGGTATCTCACCTCTACCGCCTCAAGGGCAGTGTCCTGGAGCGTGAGACCTTGGGTCAGGGATTAAACTGGGGAGGAGGACCAGTACCTCACCCAGGCGGTGTCATCCTGAACAGGAGCTTTGTGGGGGATGGGAAGATTGGAAGGGATGGACAAGGAAGAGGGAAGGAAGCACCCATGGCCTTAAGTTAGGTACCATCCCGGCATTTTGCCTGGAGGAGAAGTGGTAAACCACGGGAAACCACGTGAAACCACGGGAAACCACTTCGAGTAGGACTGAGGTGGGAATCGAAACCCCTCTACTCATTTGACCTCCCGAAGCTGAGTGTACTCCGTTCCAGTCCTCGTACCACGTTTCAAATTTCGTGGCATAGCCGGGAATCGAACCCTGGCGTCCGGGGAAGACAGCTAATCACACTAACTACTACACCACAGAGGTGGACGCTAGATGTATCTACCGTGCATAATTCCACGCCGCTACATCACGCTGGTTAAACATACATTGTTGAGTGACTTCAGAAATCTTAGATAAGCTGTATAATAATAATAATAATAATAATAATAATAATAATAATAATAATAATAATAATAATAATATAAATTACAGAAAATGTCCGCCTCTGTGGTGTAGTGGTTAGCGTGATTAGCTGCCACCCCCGGAGGTCCGGGTTCGATTCCCGGCTCTGCCACGAAATTTGAAAAGTGGTACGAGGGCTGGAACGGGGTACACTCAGCCTCGGGAGGTCAACTGAGTAGAGGTGGGTTCGATTCCCACCTCAGCCGTCCTGGAAGTGGTTTTCCGTGGTTTCCCACTTCTCCTCCAGGCAAATGCCGGGATGGCACCTCACTTAAGGCCACGGCCGCTTCCTTCCCTCTTCCTTGTCTATCCCTTCCAATCTTCCCATCCCTCCCCAAGGCCCCTGTTCAGCATAGCAGGTGAGGCCGCCTGGGCAAGGTACTGGTCATTCTCCCCAGTTGTATCCCCGACCCAAAGTCTGAAACTCCAGGACACTGCCCTTGAGGCGGTAGAGGTGGGATCCCTCGCCGAGTCCGAGGGAAAAGCCAACCCTGGAGGGTAAACAGATTAAGATAGATAGATAAATTACAGAAAGCATACAGGATCACTTGGAACAGGTATAATAAAAAAATCAATATCTCGGAATGCATAACTTAGACACTATAATACAGTGATCAAGCCTGAAGCGTTATATGCCTCAGAAACCTTAATCATTGGTGGTGGATCTTTAACCAAA
This sequence comes from Anabrus simplex, assembly GCF_040414725.1. Classification (NCBI taxonomy): domain Eukaryota; kingdom Metazoa; phylum Arthropoda; class Insecta; order Orthoptera; family Tettigoniidae; genus Anabrus; species Anabrus simplex. The sequence continues at coordinate 105,064,488 of NC_090271.1, read as the reverse complement.
GACATTGAGAAACAAGAAAGGATAATTTTACGAACATTTTTTGGCCCAGTTTGTATAGATGGAATATGGAGAAAAATATCATCCCAGGAGATATATTGTCATTCTGAAAAGAAATTTCACACTTTTCGGAAAAGACGATTGAAATTTTATGGACACATTATCAGAATGAACACTAACAGGCTAACTAATAGAATTTTCAACCTGGCCCTTTCGTCTAAAACCAAGAACAGCTGGCTTCGTGAAAATGAAACAGATCTCCAGGAAATCAACATCTCAGAAGACATTGTACAGGACAGATGTAAATTCAGAACCAAAATCGACAATCACCACTTTGAAGACAAACCCAACACCAGAGCTACTATAACTTGGACAGAAGAACGAAGGAAGAAGCTCAGCGAGAGGATGAAGAGATTTTGGGAGGAAAAGAAGGCCAACACATCAGCTAAGCAAGTTCAACCGTGCTCCTGAGTAGGGCATAACGATGTAAAAAAAAAAAAAAAATTAGTGCAGCAGCTTGTCAAAAACTTTTGTGTTTTGTGATAAAGAATATTATCTTCTAGTCAATAGATATTTTCAGATTATCTGCGATTACATTTTCGCTGTGGCTGGGGACAGACAAATTCTATCTACAATATCTCTTTTCTGTCGTAAGAGGTGACACAGGGAAGAATCCCTGGGTGTTTTCGTCTTGGGAGAAGGGGTTGGTGACCACTGGCCTCTAGCTGAGTCTGGTCTTGTTTCAGGCTCCTCACTTTTAAGGTTCCTGCCCGACTTCTCTTTATTAACTGTTGATCTTTCCCAACCCGCAACAGTATTAGGCTTGCGAGGCCTAGGTATTATTTCATTCCCGTGCTTTTCGAAGCCCCTCCATTTCTTTTCACGATTCCTTTGATTCTTCTTATTAGTGTTAAGAGGAAAGGTTTGCCAGTTGTACTTCTTCTAAAACAATAATCACCATCAGCACTACTACTGTAAATTAAATGTAACAGTAGACAGCTCTTCCCTCTATTTGCTTTCTTTCTTTCTTTCTTTCTTTCTTTCTTTCTTAATCCGATAGCCGTCGTGGGGTAACTTTTCCTTCGGACTCAGCGAGGGATCCGACCTCTGACACCTCAAGGGCAGTGTACTGGAGCGCGAGACTTTGAGTTTGGGGATACAACTGGGGAGGAGGACCAGTACCTCGCACAGGCGGCCTCACCTGCTATGCTGAACAGGAGGGGGGGGGGGTTGGATGGCAAGATCGGAAGGGAAAGACAAGGAAGAGCGAAGGAAGCGGCCGTGGCCTTAAGTTAGTTACCATCCCGGCATTTGCCTGGAGAAGAAGTGGGAATCCACGGAAAATTACTTCCAGGATGGCTGAGGTGGGAATCAAACCCCCTCTACTCAGTTAACCTCCCGACGCTGAGTGGACCCCGTTCCACCCCTTTTCAAATTTCGTGGCGGAGCCCGGAATCGAACCCGGGCCTCCGGGGTTAGCACCTTATCACACATCACAGAGACGGACTTTCCTCTGTTTAACAACATAATTTCAAGTAGAACAGAAGCCACTGAAGTTCCGAAATCTAGAATTCTAGAGGGGATTCCCCCGTAGGCTTAGGGTAGAATGCCTTGCAACCACAATGAGTAGTTTAAAGCTACAGATAGTTTTAGAAGGAAGTAGTAAATAAATAAATAAATAAATAAATAAATAAATAAATAAATAAATAAATAAATGAATAAATGAATAAATGAATAAATAAATAAATAAATAAATAAATAAATAAATAAATAAATAAATAAATAAATAAATAAATAAATAAGTAAATGGATCGGTTCGGGAGGGACTTGAACTTTAGATATTCTTGTAACTCTGATATGATGAACTGTTTAGGGTGGGATGTTATAACATTCCAGAAGCGTAGGTTCCCTTTTAACCATCCCAAATCTGTAAAAAGAAGACATGTCCCCCTATTTGCATATAATTCCGTCTCGTGTAATATTGCTTGTCGCGTTGTAATCAAATCCGTGCAATATGCGATTTAAAATGAATCAGCTAATCTTACACGATATTAGGGATACAGAAACAAGGAGCACTGACATTTATTAAAGTGTGTCACACTGGAGCTCACGCAGCAGTTTGTACGTCAGGCCACACAATGGCCATTAACGCTTTTACGTTCATTTCATAGACATAAATATATTTTTAAAATAGGCTAAGCTGAGTCCTTGTCATGGCTCGGACAGTTATTGCAAGCTAGAGCCAATAACCTGCAGTCGGCGGCAGATTTAGCACATCAGCGGACGTGCTGAAGGCGTGCGACACAGCTGGTCCTGACAGTGCAATGCGGCAGGCACTTGTTCGCCTGTTGCTAGGAGACCTATCAGCTCTTCATTGTTGCTAAGTAAACGAATAATATAGGGTAACTTTCTGTAACGGTAGTGGTGGTCTTGGTGATTATTGTGATTATTGTTTTAAGAGGACTGGGTGATTATCCTCTATTAACATTAATCACAGGTAAAAAATAGAAGGGATCCAACGCTTCGAAAAATGAAGGTGCTGACGAAAGACAGACAAGCACCACCGACGGCGTGCAAATGAAAAACTCTCTAGGTCTCCATAAACTATGAAATGCTGGGGCTGTACCTTAATTAATGCCACGGCCATGGTACAGCGCTGCCCTTCTTAGCCCAACTTGGCAGGTTCGATGTCGGTTGGTCGGTCACTTGCTTTCTTGGCTTACGCTGCCTGAACCGTCAACGATAGACCCCAACTGTAAGTGTACGAATTGTAGAGCATAGAAACCTCTACAAAAAAGTCCGCGATGGTATATACCTATTCCGAACCGGTTGCACTCTAGAAGCGATTTTATGTTATAGTCCGCGGTAAAGAAAAATAACTCCTTAAGATTAAATAAATATTTCGATATTATCCTCGAACTCCTCATCAAAATAAATTGTTCGACCTCCTCCACTGTTTCATAAGGATTACAATAACCTTGTCAGGACATTATTTGCATGAATGGTTCAGAAGTTATGACCACTTTAGACTGTAGTGGTAATTCGTTCCCTTTTGTCTGCTGGCCTCTACCTCGCCGCTTGGAGCGCTGCAGTTGCCTCGGATGAAAAATATCATTCGAGCTTCGCGACTGTACCGTATATATTAGACAGTGGTTGGGCTATTAACATATTGACCATCAGTCTAGTGGAAGAAAAGAGTGAAAACTCAACTCTTCGAAAATGGGCGTATCAATCAAATAACTGAAACTCTCTTTTCTGTTTCTTCTTCATTCATGAGGTGGAAGACCACCAATTTAAATTTGTTCACCTAGCGTGTTGGTTTCGCAGTTCAGGGGTTATTGATGAAAACTTGCATTCGGCAGATGGTGGTTTTAAATCTCACCGTTGACTGGATAGTTTCCAATTGTTGCCTATTTTCCTACTTACTACCTTGGCAGGTTCGATCCTGGCTCAGTCCGGTGGTATTTGAAGGTGCTCAAATACGTCAGCCTTGTGACGGTAGATTTATTGGCACGTAAAAGAACTCCTGCGGGACAAAATTACGGCACCACGGCGTCCCCGAAAACCTTCAAAAGTACTTAGTGGGAGGTAAGAACAATAACATTATTATTATTATTTTCATACTTTGTACTGGATTGTACATGGGGCATGCTGGTAGAGTTACATCATTACTGAATTCTTAAGAAGGCAGATACAGTTTCCTTTTTGTTCTAACAGCTGAATGTCGCATTAATCCTTACAGGAATAATGCTGAGAATGTAGTGACCGAGGTATTAATTAAGGTATAGCTATGATATTTTCCTGGTGTGAAAATGGGAAATCATCGACAGTCATCGGGAGATAGTAGGTTCTCAACCTCACTGTCGGCATCCCTGAAGAAGGTTTGCCGTGGTTTCCAATTTTCACACCAGGCAAATTATAGGGCAGTGTTGATGCGACCTAAAGAAAAGTGTAAAAAAAGTATTAATATTATTTTTCCGTTTCAGCAAGTGGTGAATGCTGGGATAATGCCAAAAATATAGGACACAAACTACCGAAATTACAAATGTACACTCGTGGTTGTGTTATTCAAACATATACTTAATAGTCATCACGAATGTTCAGATCGCTAATATTTTAAAAGCAAAATGACCACTGTAATGTGAACTTGTTATATAGAGAAATATGATCATCATTCTCGGAAAAGCAGCGTCTCGCCTGGGGAGAAACGCGTACACATCCCTCCCACCTCTCTCAAGTCTAATTTAGTTTTAATTGTAATTTCTACACCTTGGGACAGCTGAGTGTTAGTCATGAATGTTTCATACAGAATAATAACATTAATGGTGTAGCCAGCCTGTTTAATGAGACTTTGGGGACTGGATGGGCGGTTGTCCTGGGAGACAAGCTCGGCAGACCACTCAGGGGTCAGCCCAACAAGGCAGACTCAGTCGCTTGATCAATTAGCTACAAAACTAACTTCTGGAACGAGGACTGCACCTGGGTATGGCTCGAGATAATATTATACCATAAATTACAACATAACAACATCGTATAGCAGAACACACTATCGTGAGTTGTCGGCATAATTAGCAAATGTTTTACAGTGCATAATCCAGTGAGTTTACAAACTGGAGTCACTGGATATACGGATTATATCTGAATTACACCGACAAAAGTTTAGGGATGCTCTTCGTGTTATGAAAAGAACGATGGCACAATCAGATTAGCGGAGAAAATTTTTCCCTTCGAGAAAATGAGACGGCTTTATTACTTCCGGGCGCACGATTCACATCGGCAAACTCACCGTATTTGCTATGCCAGAACGCATATCACTGCCCGCTGCTGTGCTTGAGGGAAGGGAGGGGAAGTGGGGTGATAATGCTCCGCGTGAATGCACAAGTTTCTCGTTCGTTTAGCGCAGTCCCTTCCCAGCCCCAGTAGGCTGTTCTGTCGATATTGGCTACTAAGTTTGCGGTATAAATTGACGAGAATGGCTCCGTTTCGAAGAGAAGGCTGATACGCAGCAAATGACAATGGTAGGTAAGCCACCCTGATTTATAGCGTCCGGCAACAACCTCATCATTCTACCTTCGTGTGTATTGGTGGGCGACTGCGTAAAGGAGGGCGCACGAAAACCCTCATGTGCCAGTAGTGAGCACATTTCAGCATCGGTTTAGTGTCATATATTTGGGCCGGCATTGTTGGCGACTATTTACTTCGGCCGCATGTCCTTCGTCCTTGCCTGAACGATGAGGAATGTTACCGTTTCTTGGTAGAATCACTGCCTGGATTATTGGAGGATGTTTCTCTCGGCAGCGAATTTGGCTGTGCGATTATGGCACTCCATTGTATTTCACTCGCGTATCTTATTATCCAGGGAGATGCGTAAGCCGTGGTGGGCCAGTTAAATGGCCTCCGCGTTCGTCTGATTTAATTCCCATTGATTTTTCTTCTTACATGAAGATCGAAGTAGAAGGTGGGATTATTGAACATTTACTAAAATCAAACCATGGAGCGTACTGATTCTTTCGTTCAGTATTTCATTCCTTTTATTATGTTGTGAGTAAATGAATGTACGATCGTGTGGTGGCTGCGATACATCTTCGCGCATGTTAAATAATATGAGACCAACAGGCGAGAGGAGGAATAATCGGGTGCATCGTGTGTCTTAATTACTATGTATCAGATGTAAGGCTTTTCAGGCGATTGCTCTATTAACCAGCGTTTCATCTTAGGTCTGGCACTAGACTCGTCAGAGTGGGATGTGTCAGACCCTACCCACTGACGCTGGCTGTATGCAGGTGAGCTTATCAGAAGCCTATATAACTGATAACTGCATACGGGAGATAAATCTCCACAATGGAATTATTGCCCGCCTAGCAATTCCGAATGAAAAATTCTAAATTCCCGTGGAGGGAATTAGATATTTTTCACCAATAGAGCATGTCAGACTGTGCCTCTTGTATAGGCTTCTGATAAGCTCACCTGCACACACCCAGCGTCAGTGAGTAGGGTCTGACACATCCCACTCTGACGAGTCTAGTGTCAGACCTAAGACGAAACGCTGGTTAATAGAGCAAACGCCTGAAAAGCCTTACATCTGATATGTTTTTGACATGCTCCATTGGTGAAAAATATCCAATTCCCTCCATGGGAATTTAGAATTTTCCATTTTAATTACTATGTGTTCTTGTGCTGCGTGTGCAGTTACGGCTGCTTAATAAACAGACTGTGGATAGTGCATGTAAGGGAGAAGGACAATTCTGCGTGTGTCGAACTAAGAAACGTGTACATTCGCGCTGAGCATGATCACTCCACTTCCCCTCCCTTCCCCGAAGCACAGCCGCGGGCAGTGATATGCGTTCTGGCGCAGCAAATACGGCGAGTTCATTAATTTGAATAGCGCGCTCGGAAATAACAAAGTAAGTACATTTTTTCGGAAAGAAAAACTTCCTCCGCCAGTATCCAGTATTCGGGAGATAGTAGGTTCGAACCCTACTGTCGGCAGCCCTGAAGATGGTTTTCCGTGGTTTCCCATTTTCACACCAGGTGTTAGGTTCACCAATTAAAAATCAGAAAACACCCCGCTGAAGTCATATATTTTTACTATTTATTCAGAAGAAAAACAAGCACTTCTCTATGTCAGCCATTCACATTTTTTTCAACACCCACACACACTCTCTAACCCAGACATCTCTTTCTACTGCCAACCCCATCATACTAAATTTAATTTAAAATATGTTACAAACTCAACATCCTCCCACCTTGAGTTGTGGGAACAACTCAACACATCATTTATCCACATTACAATACAAAACTGAACTTACTATACACAATACAAAACAGCAAGATCACCTCTCCCCTTTCTTGTCTCTTTTGGAACTCAAAATAAAAAACACTTGAGATAAGTATCACATAGAATAAGTGAACACTTGTGAAAAAATATCATTCAATCCTCAAATCTTTGGGTTTAATCACCAGTCTCCCACTACTAGTTTTCAGTTTCATCACTCCCTCGTCATCAGTGAAAACACAGAGTGTGCTAAATCTCTCGTCCTTTACATCTACAAAACACTCTTTTTGTATGAACTTCATCACAATTTTCTCTGCTCTGGTCGTCTCCTCAACTGATAGTTCTGCGTATATCCTAGTTAATTTTTGTTGTCGACAATTGTGCAGAAATCTCAAGATCCACCCCATCATGCGAACTGTTTTCCGAAAACTCGAGAAATAGTCGAGGTGCCACTCTTGTGTATTTGACTTATTTTCTATTGCGGTCATAGTGTTGACTTTTCTTCTTTTTTCTTCGAACACTTCTTCATCGTTTCTTGTAACTTCGGAGCAGGGCCATTGAGTAGGGGATTGTTTCAGCCATTTCGGACCCTCCCACCATCTCTGTTCCAGTAAATGCTTTGGATCACATCCTCTTGATGCCAGGTCAGCTGGATTCATGGTTCCAGGAACATGTCGCCACTGTTCAGTTCTGGATAATCTTCGGATTTCTTGAACTCTATTCCATACGAAAGTTCCCCAAGGTTCGTCTAATTTTATCCAGGATAACACTGTCGATGAGTCACTCCAATAATGAACAATAATTTCCTTTGACCTTAATGATGGTAACACTGATGTGGCAAGTCTAACACCTATGGTAGCTGCTAGTAATTCCAGACGTGGTATGGTGATCTTCTTCTTGGGTGCCACTCGTGCCTTTGCTTGTACAAGCCGTAGATCCACGTTATCAATCCTCTGTACTCGCAAGAATATAACTGCTGCATATGCGGTTTGACTAGCATCGCAGAATATATGAATGGGTGAAAACCATAACGGTATAAGTGACATTTCTTTAAAAAATGAGTTAAGTGCAGGATGTAACTCCAGGAGGATGTATCCTTTCACCAACCAGGAGATACAAGTGATAGCGGTAATATTCTGCGCTCTAGTGATGGGTGGTGTAACTACAAATACCATGCTTTATATGAGTGCTGAAGATGTTTAAATGTCTTTTTCTCTGAATGACCAAAATGTTACTTATACCGTTATGGTTTTCACCCATTCATATGTATAGAGATATCTTCAACCGATTGCAGCCTTCCAATCAGACATCTGTGAATCAATCTCAGCCAGGAGAGGTAGTTCTGCCAACCATTTCAGAAACCTTTTCTTTGACTTTGTTACCAAGTTTATAACACATTAGTACCACATGCTTCCCACCACAAACAATACATTTAATAATGGATTTACAAGCTTTACTTTGATGACCTCTCTTTAAACAATTAAAACAACAGTGCTTGTTACTCAAGATTTTCCTTCTTTCCTCCACAGTCATTTGTTGAGCTTTAATGCATTCTGAACTTGAATGAAGTTTAAGACAAAATACACACTCCTGTCTTTTAGAAATATCAGTAGATAACAAGGCAGAAGCAGTGAGGATATTTGGTTCAGCGGCTTCCCTTGGTTTTTTGCCTCCCTTAATCTTGAGCCCTTGGGATGTATTAATGTTGAACCCTTTCATTGCTAATGAAATTCTTTCCTCACTAACAACTTCACTATGGAGAAAAGCCATGAGCTGTTTCAAACGATCTTTGGAGACAGAATCACATCTGAAAGAAGTATTCCTTTGCCATGCCCTTAGTAAGTCTTCTGGCAAGGATGATTCAATTAAGGGGTATAGCATTGCAGTACACTTTTCTGTAGTAACTCCTAAACTTTCCAGAGACCTGAGATGTGATTCTAATTTATCATATAAGCTACTAAGTGTTGGTTTTTCTGTAGAATTGACTGCATTGGTCAAAACTAGCTTCAGTAGTTCACGAACGTAAACTTCTACCTGTAAGTCCTCCCTACCAAATCGAGCTTGAAGACTGTCTATCGCTTTATGATAATTGTCGGCAGTCGGGGGGAAACTTGTGACTAACTCGTACGCTCTAGAACCTTCTATCATAGCTTGAATGAGATACTGGAATTTATCTTCCTCCCCCATGTCCTCATCTTCGTGTATTTTACGGAACTGACTCCAAAAATATAACCAGTCAATTATTTCCCCAGAAAACTTCTTCAGTTCTATTTTTGGAAGTCTGTATTTCTTTCTTTCAGCTATATTTTCATTTACTACACTTTGGGTAGAGGAAGCCGGCACAGTGGTATTCAAAAATCTTGTTGCTTTAGCCCTACAGATCAAGAATTTACGTCTATATTCATCAGTTGATTCTTCCTCATCTGCTATTTGATCAACCTCACAATTATCATCTATCATCTGTTGAAATACCAATCCATCTAAATTAGCGATAGTATCATACCTTTCTTGAAGGATTTCTAGTTGTACCTGAATTTCTTCTGTGTCTGGTTCACCGTCTTGTAACGATGACATAACCTCGTTGTATACTCGTGTAAATAACCGCCGCTTTACGGTCCTTGCTTTCGTGAGGTTTTCCATCTTTTTTTTTTCACGGGGTCTTCCTTTATTAATGAAGTCCTGCCACGGTCGCCAATAACTGTTAGGTTCACCAATTAAAAATCAGAAAACACCCCGCTGAAGTCATATATTTTTACTATTTATTCAGAAGAAAAACAAGCACTTCTCTATGTCAGCCATTCACATTTTTTTTCAACACCCACACACACTCTCTAACCCAGACATCTCTCTCTACTGCCAACCCCATCATACTAAATTTAATTTAAAATATGTTACAAACTCAACACCAGGCAAATACTGGGACTGTACCTTAATTAAGGCCACGGCCGCTTCCTTCCCACTCCCAGCCCTTCCCTGTCCCATAGTTGGCATAAGACCTATCTGTGTCGGTGCGACGTAAAGCAACTAACAAAAAAATGTTACATTGAAGTATTGTTTTAGGCTTAGTATTGGTAATATATAACGGCTGTCATGGAGCTCTCTGAAGGTGGGTCTGTAGAATAAATCCACGGTATTCCATGCCTGTCGTAAGAGACGTCTAAAAGGGGTCGGGCTTTCAGCTTGGGAGCGTGGGTTGGCGACCACGGGGCCCTTGTTCTTTTATGACCCCGGTGGTATTAAGTTTATGAACGCCCTTCATGGCCTTTGTCTTTCTTTCGCCGATGTCTTCATTTGCCGAAATGTTGGACCTCTTCCTTTTGTTCTATGGTCAGTGTTAAGAGTTTTTGTTTTTTGTTTACAATTTGCTTTACGTCGCACAACACGGATGGGTCTCATGGCGACGATGGGATAGGAAAGGGCTAGGAGTTGGAAGAAATCAGCCATGGCCTTAATTAAGGTACAGCCCCAGCATTTGCCTGGTGTGAAAATGGGAAACCACCGGAAACCATCTTCAGGGCTGCCGACAGTGGGGTTCGAACCCACTATCTCCCGAATACTGGATACTGGCCGCACTTAAGTTACTGCAGCTATCGAGCTCGGTAGTGTTAAGAGTTGATGGTTGCCCAGTTATATTTTCTTTTAAAACAATAATCACCACCACTTTCTCACTGCCATGGAGATATAATTATACATATATATATAGAAATAATAATAACGAGGTTTCGATTGAAAAGGAGATTAACTAAAGGAATAATTTATAGGGATATAACTAGCTATTCCTGAATAAAGTCTGTGTAGGGCCTATATTGTCTTTGAAAAATTTTATTATTTATTGAGAACTGGTATCTGAACGAATTTTCATTTTACTTAAATAATTAAATCGCACTGAAGTGTAAACTTATCGTTTGCTGTCATGATCTTTTGTGACAGTGAATAAATAGTTTTTATTTAAAGAGAGTTTTCCAAGGATTCTGATTAAAGACACAACTAACACAACAGTTCTGAATAAAATTATTTGATGTTATATTCCTTATGTTTCTTACAAAGTTATATTTAATATCAAATTTTTTGTGTACTTCGTATTTAAATTTCTGAAAAAGTCATTATTATTTAAACGAGTACTACATTGAAAGTGTATATTTCAGTATTTTCTTAAATGATGACATTAATACGAATCGTAGTGCGCGCGCAGCCGCTGGCCTCTATCTGTTCTAGCGTATGATACTGTTTCGGGTCGGAGGAGAGTCGGTTATGTTCGGCTGTGCGGGACGTCAAGCATGGTGTTAAATGGCGGTGAATCTTAGGTCTTCCCTCTGCATGCACGGTCTTTCCAAATACTAAATTGACAGAGTAACAGCAGTTCAAATAGTGCCGCTAGATGTCAGGTTATGCCTCCATTTCTCACCACGATTCCAATTGGCATTACGGGAATAACTTGCAAAGATAAAATATAGCGTTTTGAGTAGAAAAGTGATATTTCTATGACGTTTAATGAAGGAAAAATAAATATATCACCCAGTAATTCAAGAAGAGTTCACACGAGTCGGGTAGTATAATTGCAACCGGAAAGTTCACGTCCTAGTAAAAATGAAACACTTCAGTATTCACACAGCCTACTCTCGCCATGCAAATACGAAAGATACCCTAAAAAAGTGTTGGGATTAAATGCGGCTAGTTTTAGTAGAAATGCTAAAGCACGTGCTTTCAAAATGTTCGCTATAGATTTCGAGGAAGGTTGCCACATGCTATTTTTCTCGTCACCCCGACGTGATATAATTCTGACCAATTTTTCTCGTAATACTGCATTTGCTCGTGAAAAGAAATTCCACTGCCTTTCTGAAGTTTACTTTTGCAGAATGGTACACAGCAATAAATAAACCATTGTTTATCACGCGCAATAAACAGAACATTGTACACTTATCAGTATGCACCAAAATGTTTCTTAATATTATACTATATACTTACCACAAGCTGAATACACAAATCAACGCCTTTTATCATTCATTTTAAGGCCTCTCTCACCTTAAAACTAACTAAAGTAACTTTCTGCTTCACAATTTCCATATACGTCTGTGTTAAACAGTGGAGGGCTAACACGAAGTCTAGCAGCGACTCTGAAACTAGAACGTATTTTGCGCTGTGAAAGCTGCCATGCGGAGGCCTCATTACTAATCACGTAGGCAACGGTTCGATTGGCAGCAAATATAATTGCTGGTCATGTACTCCTGCAACATACCTAAGCAATATTATCACGCATCGTATGGGTTACCCAAAGTGCAGTGCCAAAAAAAAAAAAAAAAAAAAAAAAAAAATGGAAAATGTGCCATGAGAACATTGCTGTGACTGGTAGATCGAGGGAAAGTCGACCAAGGGTGACAACGCCACGTCAAAGTAGGTATATCCGCGTAACAGCGCAGAGGAGATCAATTTTGACTGCTCAGCAATTACAAGATAACTTCTTGAGGGCAATCGCGATCCGTGAATCTGAAAACTGTATGCAATCGGCCGCATAGTGCCCAATGATTACAATTCCGACTGATTCGACGTGTTCCACTAGAGAATCGTCACCGTGTTGAGAGGAGAAGATGGGCCAATCGACATCTTGATTGGAGGTCGATTAAATGGTGTAATGCCATGTTTGCAGTCGAGAGAAGGATATTATTTAGGCTAGATACAGGTTAAAGGGTGCGAGGACGTGAAGGACGCGTTAGAATGTACCACCGTGTTCATGAGGTGCATGCATTTGGTGGTGGTATAATATTTTTGGCTGGGATTATGCATGACCATTGTACACTTTTGATACAAATTCGCAGGACGTTAACTGTTCAACAGTATACCGATGAGATTCTTCGACCATTTGTACAACCCTTTAGGGATGAATATCATAAATTAATTTTTATTGATAACAATGCTCGCTCTCATCGAGGTGCAACAGTGAGGAATGCCCATGAGAGAGGTGGGTATTAATCATATGAATTGGTCAGTTAATTCAACGAAAAAAAAAAAAAAAAGAAGAAGAAGTGTCGTATGGCTTTTAGTGCCGGGATGTCCCAGGATAGGTTCGGCTCGCCAGTTGCAGGTCTTTCTATTTGACACCCGTAAGCGACCTGCGCGTCGTGATGATGATGATGAAGACAACACATACATCCAGCCCCCTGTGCCATTGGAATCAACCAGTTAAGGTTAAAATCCCCGACCCCGCCGGGAATCGAACCCGGGACCCTCTGAACCGAAGGCCACTACGCTGACCGTTCAGCCAACGAGTCGGACAATTCACCGGACATGAAGTGCATTGAACATGCATGGGACAGGTTGCTTTGTTTTTTGCTATTGGCTTTACGTCGCACCGACACAGATAGGTCTTGTGGCGACGATGGGACGGGAAAGGGTTAGGACTGGAAAGGAAGCGGCCGTGGCCTTAAGTAAGGTACAGCCCCAGCATTTGCCTGGTGTGAAAAAGGGAAACCACGGAAAACCATTTTCAGGGCTGCCGACAGTGGGGTTCGAACCCACTATCTCCCGAATACTGGATACTGGCCGCACTTACGCGACTGCAGCTATCGAGCTCGGTGGGACAGGTTGAATAGGCTGCTTTTTTATTTTCTGCAACCTCCATATAACCAGTTTTCTCCGAGGAGGTTCTAATTTGGGGCTCAGAAGCAAAGCAATATACATACACAAGCGTAAATAATTCTTTTCACCCAATGGGAAATTTTTGTTCTAACGTACATTGTAAACATATGCTAAGGCATAAACTAATTGACCTATGAAGTAATACAAATGGTAAATGAATCCATTGTAAAAAAGTAATATAAGTTTACGTATATAGGTCTTCATGATATTAAAATGTATGGGAAGTTCAAATTAATTTTCACATCAAACTCTGGGATAGAGCTGTAATACATTTTTGAGCCTTCGAGGAGATAAAGAGGAATATTGGAAGTCGCGAAAGGTAGACATAAAGATAAAATTTACTCGAATTAATTAAGCGCTCCTAGACACTCTGGAAACTTGAAACTTGGTACCAGAGAATCCCCGAGTCTCTGAATTAATTTTAAACATCAAACCGGGAAAATAATATTGAAGCAATTTCTCGAAATATTACGGAGGTAAGAAAACATAACACAGTAAAGGAAATTCCCTTCAACTGATCCCTTTTGTTGGCTGTTGGCGAGGGGTTGTTGGTAAAATCTGTTCACGGTATCCGTGATGTTTGGTCGGGCATTTCATCACTTTAGCGAGGTTGGCAGCTCAGGTTCCCTTTAACTTCTCCCACCTAGTCTCAGGAAGAAAGCTGGCAAGTTAAGATCACTCTCTGAAGGTCTCACATACCATTCCGTGCATATCGCAGATGTGCAGAGCACATACCCAAAGCTCAGGTGTCATTCACATGGCTTCTTTAGGCTACGTTATTCAAAATAATATTATGGACCTTTATATTTTCAGATTGAAACATGTTACAATTTCCCAATTTGACATATTGTCCGCTTCAAGATCTTCAGCAAATGGGTAGAGTCAACGTCTATTCTTTTTGAACTAACTGCTCACCGGACCGCCTATTTATCACGCAGCTGTGCAGAAGGTTTTTCTCCTCACTGCACGGACTTCATCTACGCGCATGGTTTAAGTTCATTGAAACTATGTGCTTAGGAAATAAAAAGGCAAAAAAAAGATTGTAGTTTTATGTGACCATTGATATAGTGAGAACAGCCACAGGGACCTACAGTTTTACATGGTATCCGAACCACAGGGACGTGTATTTTGATTTCAAAAATCTCACGTGCGTTGGTCATAATTCGAACCAGGGTAGCATTGGCGAGAAACCAGTTACAATACCACTAGGCTATCACGCCCCGAACAAAATATGTATTTAGAACAAAAATTTTAAATCTATCTATAGTGGTAGTTATTCGTGTCAGAGGCACCAATATATAAAAAATCAATTCAAATTCAATTCAAATAATTAAATAATAAAAATATGAAGTATGTTAATCACTCAAAATGACATTTGAACAAATTAATTGTAAAAATTAAAAAAAAGGGACAAAGGAAGTATTACATGAAAATATCTACACTATATATACACCTGATATTAGACGTGAGGTGGCCGCTAATATCGAGAGACAAAAGGTTTGCAGCATCTCAGCCCATCCCCTTCATGAACATCAGCCACCACCAGCTCGACTGAAATCCAGGAAGAGTTTTCTACAGTCTTCTGCTCCACTTGATTCTGACCCAAAAGAGGCCAGGGTTAAGCTATGGAAACAAAGGTACCCAGATCATCCGGAACGTATTGAAATTGAAGAAAAGCTGCCACCTGGTCACGAAGAGGGTGGTGTATATGGAAGTCGTTAAACAGACTGCGGACCGGCGTTGCAAGATCTAAGGACAATCTTGTGAAATAGGGCATCGTGCATGGTGGGGACTCATTATGCGAATGTGGAGAGGAACAGACTTCTACGCACCTCTTGTACTGTCATCTATGCCCAGATTCATGCACAGGGTTGGAATTGGCACTGGCTGGAAGCAATGCCATCAATGCAGCCAAATACCGGTCATAACTTGTGTAAATAATGTATAATCTATCTATGTATCTATATGTATAGAATGTGTTTTGACCTTTCAGTTTGAAAAATTCTTTCATTGATGCGGCCGTGTTCATTATTAAGGCACAGTCCCAGCATTTGTCTAGTGAAAATGTGAAACCACGGAAAACCATCTACAGGGCAGCGAGTAGTGAGGTTCGAACCCACTATCTCCCGAATACAACCTTACAGCTGCGAGGTCTATACTACGCAGTGAACTCGCTCGGTCTGTTGAGTCAGTTTAGCAGGTAATAGTTGTCATCACACAAGTACTTGAAATATATTTTATTTGACGAAACCTGTGAAAAGACTTTCTTTTGGAATTCCGCATGGTACTTCAAATGATCTATAATAATTCCAAATATACACATATACAGCACAAAGTGTTTTGTGTCAGGTTATGTCCGTTGAAACAACTGGAGACTTCACTGTTATGCGATGAACGTGCTTTATCCTTTGTTTGGGTCATCAGTCCATAGACTGTTTTGATGCAGCTCTTTTTGCCAACATATCCTATACTAACCTCTTCATAACAATATAACGAGAGCAGCAGATTTTTTCAAGAGAGAATCTGGAGCTTGAGATGCATTTATTTAGCGAATAACTACAAACATTAAATAATAAATGATAATAAAAGTGCATAAAGATAAAATATATCAGATAGATTCAACCTACCCATCTCACCTTCAGAATTATCCTGTAACACCACATTTCAAAAGCTTCTATTCTCTTTCTTTCTGAGCTGGTTATCGTCCATGTTTCACTTCCATACAATGCCACGCTCCAGGCGAAAGTCTTCAAACACGTCTTTCTAATTTCCTTATCAATGTTCCAAGTGAGCAAATTTCTTTTCTTAAGAAAGGCCTACCTTGCTTGTGCTAGTCGGTATTACATGTCCATATTAATTATTCTACTGTCCAAGTAACAATATTCATCTACTTCCTTTAAGACTTCATTTCCTGATATAATATTTCTCGCGCTCCATTTCGGCTGTACTCCATTACTTTTGCATTGGATTTATTTATTTTCATATTGTCCTCCTTCTCCAAGGCTCTGTCCGTACCATTCGTCAATTTCTCCAGATCTTTTTCTCTTTCCGTTTACCGGGGTCACAACGCATCGTGGGTTTACAAGCAAGACACATTAAGTCCAAAATCTTATTCCTGAGATGGATGTCTTCAATACGATGAATGATCTCAAGTGGAGGGACTGCAGTCAACATGTACAGTACGTCAAGCTACGGTCTATTGGAACTCTTAATATCTTCTTCTAAAATGCAAAAGGAGATTTTATTTTCGTGCGAGAGTAATTTCCTTTATAGCAGCAATATAACGAGAGCAGCAGAATTTTTCAAAAGAAACTATGGAGTTCGAGATGTATTTATTTAGCGAATAACTACAAAAATTAAATAATAAATCATGATAAAAGTGCATACAGATAAAATATATCATACAGATTGCTAGGCGTTTGCAGACAATCGTGCTATCCCAGCACCGCGTGTTGAAGCAGATGAGCAACAGATTGAGGAACTTTATCATCACGCAGGCAAAATGCCTAGGTGTCGAAGTCTCGAGTAAAAAACAAAATATATGGCCAATATTAACAACAGTCCATCTAAGATAAAAGCAACAGAGGGCGATGTTCAAAAGGCTTTGGTCATCTGCGTCAGCTGTCATGAAAAGTATTGTCTGTTGTGCCTGCAATACATCCTGCATCATGTGTGCCCACAAGGCTGCCACCCTCGTTAGAAATTAGAAAACCGCGTAATTTGAAATTGTCGTGGCATGCATCCTAACCTGGGAGCTTACGCCCCCCAGACTCTCTTTGCTTGCTCCCTCCGGTTACTAACTGGACCTCACTAGTCCAGACCTAACTGGCCTGGTCTTGTAAAGATAACCTTGACAGCCTTGTAAAACATGCTGTGACATTGTTCGAGCCGTGCCATGTTGTATGTCTAGCCTCTGTGACATCGGCCTAGTTGGTGTTGTTGTTGCTTGTTTAAAGGGGCCTAACATCTAGGTCTTCGGCCTAGCCGCGCCACATTGGATCTGCAACCCATGTTTCCGCGAAGGCTTAGTGGAAGCTCTATTAAGAGTTCCCTAGAGCGTACATATAAGTCTGGTGAAAGTTACTCACGACTCTTTTAAAGGGAGTTTTAAAATGCATTTCAGTGTAAATCTCTATTTTCACAGAAAATGAATCACAGTTCAAAATACCTATTTTTAATTTTCATCTACTCTGTGACAAGAGACCACCGGCGTTCTAACTACTTGCCCAGTAAGTAAATGATTATTTACATTTTAGCAATATAAATGATGAAAGTTCACGACTTATACAGCATTGCAACAAAACAACTTGCCACAATACATAGAGTAATAGGCTTATAAATGCTACAACGAAATGCGATCGTAGTTCTAAATCACAAAAAAGATAAAAGGAACAAACGAACTTCCCTCCTTACAGCAAGCTTGGCCGAAGACTAGCGTTCCATCCGTAGTGAAAATGGAATCCCCTGTGATCCATTGCTTCCGCCAGTAGGACTTCGACGATTTTTCTTTGAGCGTTACCGGGGACACAGTTCTTCACATAAATCACACCACGTTCTGAAGATTTTATTATTATTATTGATATATACAGTCATATCAGCACACACGTTATTAAAACATAACCGGTTTTCGGACACTAAGGTCCATCATCAGTGTTAATATTTAAATTTAATTTCACATAACTGTGTCGTCAAAATGAGTTAAAATGAGTTTAAATTTGTAGCCCTGTTGACATCGACTGTAAAATGAGAAAAAAAGAAAACAAGTGTAAAATTATGAAATCAATACATGTAAACTTACAATGTTGTTGTAAAAATTTATGGACATACCATGTTAAGGCTGGCTTTCCTTCGTGCTCAGGCTGTTGGTCGAGTACTAACAAGCGTTCAGCTTTAACTACGGAACCGCACTGCAAGCACATGAGGTTACGTCATCTCAAGGTTACGTAGTAAGCACCTGATGTTTACGTCAACTCAAGATTGTAAACAAGATGTTGCTTGCGACTGTTTCATTTAAAATTTGATCTGGTTCCCTTGTCTGCGCTAAAAATATCTCAATGTTTTCACGTGTATTTAATTCAAATCCATAATTACCTTTAAAAATTAACTTCATGTCCTTTTCGATCCCTAAAAAGCTATGGTTATTGTTATAAATGTGTTCCGCAAAAGCTGAATACTTGTTGTACTTTATTGCCTTCAAATGTTCTTGATATCTTTGATTTAAGGTTCGCCCGGTTCTACCTATATAAAAAACTTTTTACAGTCGTTACAAGTGAGCCTGAATACTCCCGAATTAGTATATATATCTTTTTTATTGACACTGTGTGCATTATATATATGTTCTGATATTTTTTATTTCTGGTTCGGAAAGCTGTTTTTAGTTGAAATTTCTTAAATATATTCGCGATTTTAAAAACTTGACTTCCAAAATATGTAAATGTCACAAATTTGTTACGTTCATGGATTTTCTTTCTTTTCTCATGGTTTTTCTTTTTTTCTCCATTTTCTTTCTTACGTATAATATTGTCTATCATTTCTGGGTTGTAGTCATTTGCTTTAGCAATTTGTTTTATTATTCTAAATTTATTTCAGTTTGTTTTCATTACTCAAGGGAAGTTTTAGTAATCTACTAATGTAGCTGTTGTAAGCTGATTGTTTGTGAGTTCCTGGGTGGTTGGAATCTTTATTGATGGTAGTGATGGCCTGTGTGGGTTTCCTAAAAATATCGAAATCTATCCTATTGTTGGTTTTTGTTAATGTGAGGTCCAAGAAATTTAACTTTTTATCGATTTCTTTCTCCATAGTGAATTTAATGTTGCTGTCAAGCAAATTCAAACAACCCAGAAATGTTTCGGGAGTAATGAGGTCTCCATTTAAAAATACTACCGTGTCGTCAACAAAACGGACCCATAATTTTATTTCTTTCTGATATGTGTTCAAAATGATTTTCTCAAGATCATTTAAATAAATATTGGCTAAGAAACCTGATAGTGGGCCCCCCATTGGTAAACCTGTGTTTTGCTGGTAGTACTTCCCGTTGAATGTAAAGTAATTATTTTCTAATATTAGAGTTAATAAGTTTATCGTTTCATTAATTTCTATGTGACTTAGTCTGTCTTGATTCTTTAAGTTTTCTTCTATTAAGTCTATGGTCTCTTTAATAGGAATATTGGAATACATGTTGGTCACGTCATATGATACCATTACAGTTTCTTCGTTTATTTCTGTTGATTGTATTTTGGAAATAGCTTCCAAAGAATTCGATATTGAATTACTATTTTCTAGTGTAATGTGGTTTTGTAAGTGTTTAAGTAAAAATTTTGATAATTGAAATGTGGGGCTGTTACGACAATTAATTATAGGTCTAACAGGGTAATTCTCTTTGTGAATTTTTGGGAGAGACTTTAAAGTTGGGCACCTTGGGTTCATCGGGACTAATTTTTGTTTATCTTTTTCGTTTATTATGAACTGTGTGTCCTTTAGAGTTTCTTTTATTTTTGTGTTTAAGTTCATGGTGGGGTCCTTCTTTATTTCCTTTATGCCATTTGTTTCTATGAAATCAATTGTTTTTTGGATGTAGTCGTCTTTATTTATGATAACTGTGACGTTACCCTTATCTGCTTTAGTTACAATCAAGTTATTATTTTTGATTTTAGTTCTTAGATTAGTTATTACTTTTTGTTGTGTACTACTTTCTTTATTTTCTTTAATAAGTTTGTTTTTGATGTTTTCAATTTGATTTGCTATTAAGTGTCTTACAGTTTCTTTTTTATTGTCAGGGACTTTTTGGATAGCTGATTCAGTTTCTGTTATTAGTTGTTTTAATGCGGCAAACCTCTTAAAGAAAATAAAGAAAGTAGTACACAACAAAAAGTAATAACTAATCTAAAAACTAAAATCAAAAATAATAACTTGATTGTAACTAAAGCAGATAAGGGTAAAGTCACAGTTATCATAAATAAAGACGACTACATCCAAAAAACAATTGATTTCATAGAAACAAATGGCATAAAGGAAATAAAGAAGGACCCCACCAAGAACTTAAACACAAAAATAAAAGAAACTCTAAAGGACACACAGTTCATAATAAACGAAAAAGAGAAACAAAAATTAGTCCCGATAAACCCAAGGTGCCAACTTTAAAATCTCTCCCAAAAATTCACAAAGAGAATTACCCTGTTAGACCTATAATTAATTGTCGTAACAGCCCCACATTTCAATTATCAAAATTTTTACTTAAACACTTACAAAACCACATTACACTAGAAAGTAGTAATTCAATATCGAATTCTTTGGAAGCTATTTCCAAAATACAATCAACAGAAATAAACGAAGAAACTGTAATGGTATCATATGACGTGACCAACATGTATTCCAATATTCCTATTAAAGAGACCATAGACTTAATAGAAGAAAACTTAAAGAATCAAGACAGACTAAGTCACATAGAAATTAATGAAACGATAAACTTATTAAATCTAATATTAGAAAATAATTACTTTACATTCAACGGGAAGTACTACCAGCAAAACGCAGGTTTACCAATGGGGGGCCCACTATCAGGTTTCTTAGCCAATATTTATTTAAATGATCTTGAGAAAACCATTTTGAACACATATCAGAAAGAAATAAAATTATGGGTCCGTTTTGTTGACGACACGGTAGTATTTTTAAATGGAGACCTCATTACTCCCGAAACATTTCTGGGTTGTTTGAATTTGCTTGACAGCAACATTAAATTCACTATGGAGAAAGAAATCGATAAAAAGTTAAATTTCTTGGACCTCACATTAACAAAAACCAACAATAGGATAGATTTCGATATTTTTAGGAAACCCACACAGGCCATCACTACCATCAATAAAGATTCCAACCACCCAGGAACTCACAAACAATCAGCTTACAACAGCTACATTAGTAGATTACTAAAACTTCCCTTGAGTAATGAAAACAAACTGAAAGAAATTAGAATAATAAAACAAATTGCTAAAGCAAATGACTACAACCCAGAAATGATAGACAATATTATACGTAAGAAAGAAAATGGAGAAAAAAGAAAAACCATGAGAAAAGAAAGAAAATCCATGAACGTAATAAATTTGTGACATTTACATATTTTGGAAGTCAAGTTTTTAAAATCGCGAATATATTTAAGAAATTTCAACTAAAAACAGCTTTCCGAACCAGAAATAAAAAATATCAGAACATATATATAATGCACACAGTGTCAATAAAAAAATATATATATACTAATTCGGGAGTATACAGGCTCACTTGTAACGACTGTAAAAAGTTTTTTATATAGGTAGAAACGGGCGAACCTTAAATCAAAGATATCAAGAACATTTGTCCGACTCGTTGGCTGAACGGTCAGCGTACTGGCCTTCGGTTCAGAGGGTCCCGGGTTCGATTCCCGGTCGGGTCAGGGATTTTAACCTTAATTGGTTAATTCCAATGACACGGGGGCTGGGTGTATGTGTTGTCTTCATCATCATTTCATCCTCATCACGACGCGCAGGTCACCTACGGGTGTCAAATAGAAAGACCTGCACCTGGCGAGCCGAACCCGTCCTGGGATATCCCGGCACTAAAAGCCATACGACATTTCAAGAACATTTGAAGGCAATAAAGTACCACAAGTATTCAGCTTTTGCGGAACACATTTATAACAATAACCATAGCTTTTTAGGGATCGAAAAGGACATGAAGTTAATTTTTAAAGGTAATTATGGATTTGAATTAAATACACGTGAAAACATTGAGATATTTTTAGCGCAGACAAGGGAACCAGATAAAATTTTAAATGAAACAGTCGCAAGCAACGTCTTGTTTACAATCTTGAGTTGACGTAAACATCAGGTGCTTACTACGTAACCTTGAGGTGACGTAACATCATGTGCTTGCAGTGCGGTTCCGTAGTTAAAGCTGAACGCTTGTTAGTACTCGACCAACAGCCTGAGCACGAAGGAAAGCCAGCCTTAACATGGTATGTCCATAAATTTTTACAACAACATTGTAAGTTTACATGTATTGATTTCATAATTTTACACTTGTTTTCTTTTTTTCTCATTTTACAGTCGATGTCAACAGGGCTACAAATTTAAACTCATTTTTAACTCATTTTGACGACACACTTATGTGAAATTAAATTTAAATATTAACACTGATGATGGACCTTAGTGTCCGAAAACCGGTTATGTTTTAATAACGTGTGTGCTGATACGACTGTATATATCAATAATAATAATAAAATAATTATATCAGCACTTTCAAAATGGCTTTGATATTTTTAATGATTATAATACGTTCTGAAGATGAAACGTACGCGTAAAACAGTTCGTGTCGAGAGGGAGGTAGGAGATATAGGTCTTTCTTTATTCGTGTCAGAAGTATCAACTTTACTTACAGATATTTAACAAAAACCAACAAGATATCTACATTCGTACTATACAAATGTACAAGTCTATTATACAATCACAGATAGAGCAACAATATTCGAGAGCTAGATGATGCTTGCCCAGTATTGGGCGACGTCAATAGCGTTGGGGGAGGCTGCAATCAAGTCTTTCATAGCGCACATTGAAATACATAAAACACACTGACATAGATGTTGGATCGTCTGCTGCTGTCCGCAGGAGATATAGGTTGTGCAACATAGTTCGACGTAGTTCTCACATATGTCTAGGAGGTTGGAGGGGTTGAAGGCTTCGAGGTCAAATTGTTCCTTGTTTCTCCTGATGGAAATTTCCCAAGCACTATTTCTGGTGTCTTCCGAGAATTCCCGTTTTTGTTCCTGGGGTAAACAGATATTGAGAATCGAGAAGATAATTCTGTTGAGCACACCAGCTGCAATATAATGCATTGGAAAGAAAACCGGTTTCTTTAAAATACAGTCAAAAGTCATCAAATAGGCAATTATACTCCAACTAGACACAAACCCCTGAAATAGGCATTTATAGTCACGATAAAACCAAAGAAATCTAGGTACAAGGACCCTAAAAGGGAGTTATATCTCAAAAGCCTACGTGTCTCAACACAGGAATAAAATAGGCAAATTCCGATTTCTAATAATGAGAAACAATCATTCATTCCATTCCTGACCCGGTCGATTGACTGGAAACAGGCTATGGATTTTCATTTCAATATGTGGAGACGGGATTAATTAAAATGAAGTCAGGTTACATGAACAATCATTCATTCCATTCCTGACCCGGTCGATTGACTGGAAACAGGCTATGGATTTTCATTTCAATATGTGGAGACGGGATTAATTAAAATGAAGTTAGGTTACATGAAGTCTCTTGAGACATACAGCAAGCGAGCACTATCATGGGGAACTAAGATCTGACACTACCGGACAGTTGTAAGATTAGTGCATCAGAAACATGGAGAAATAAAACCTCAAAACGAGAACTGGAGAAATTAGAACGAAGGACAGGAGAACAATGAAGTGTATATAAAGGTGGGCAAAGTAACAGACATCATCAAGACAAGGAGGCTGACTTTCTTCGCTCACGTGTTCCATATGTCTGACAGTAGGCTGGCGAAACAGATCCTAACGCATGTTTGGAATTTCAAAGGCAAATCTCCATGTTCTGCCTCCGCTTTGTCCAGCACAAATCTCACACGGAGTGACCAGGATTTGAACCACGGAACCCAGCTGTGAGAGGCCGACGCGCTGCCGCCTGAGCCACGGAGACTTCTTCTTTATTTAAGCGTAATATTAAAATATCCTATATTGCTAGATTTCCGACCTACTTATTACATGTTAAAAACATTCAAGTACGGGTACGTTAGTGTGTTATCTGACGAGCCTCAAACGTCGAGTTCGCGTGTCATCTAGTGGCGCTATCCCTGTCCTAGATAGAAGCATATTTAAACAAATGATGCCCGAAGATGAGGCCAAACCAGTGAAATTACTTCCCTGGTCAAAGGGCAGAAGAAACGCTCATATTAAGACGATGAAGGACATGTGGGCAAGAATTCGTAGACATCGTTAAAAATCTAAATAAACGTGGTCCAATTAGGCCGTAACGATGTTAAAATATCAAATACATAGCTACTCATTTCCTATACAGAGAAAAAACTTAGAGCACCGATAATTACTGTTTTACTTTTAAACTCTCCTGACTCTAGTCTCCTAATATGTTGGTTGTCGGCTTCATCAAAATATAGTTCCGTCCAGTTGATTGTGCGGCCTGTGGTCAACTTCTCTTATTGAAGATGTTTGAGTGCGCTATTCTGATGCATTTTTATAAAAAAAACAAAAAAAAACAAGTGCATACAGGTGCGATAATACGAAAATGATAATAATAAAACGACAATATTGTGGCGATAAACAGCTGCTGATTGGCTGAAGTTCATGGATATTCTTATACCTGATTGGTCAATAGAGCCGTGAACTACTGTAAATAGCCACTTCTTTCTTTTCCTGCCGCTTTTCCCACACCTGTGGGGTCGCGGGTGCGAACTGTGTCGCACATGTGGATTTGGCCCTGTTTTACGGCCGGATGCCCTTCTTGACGCCAACCCTCTATGGAGGGATGTAAGCACTAATGCGTGTTTCTGTGGTGTTTGGTAGTGTAGTATGTTGTCTGAATATGATGAGGAGAGTGTTGGGACGGACATATACACCCAGTCCCCGAGCCAGAAGAATTAATCAGAAGCGATTAAAATCCCCGACCCGGCCGGGAATCGAACCCGGGACCCTCTGAACCGAAGGCCAGTACGCTGACCATTCAGCCAACGAGTCGGACACTGTAAATAGTCACTGAAATTATTTAATTCAATGTCAATATTTTGTAAGTAGCATTAACAAGCCACAAGTTCGCAAATGGCGTAAATTGTCGATTTTGATAATTATGTTGTTTAAATTTGCTTATAAAATAGTTTATCTACCGTCAAAAATACATTTTCAGGCGTAGTTAAGGTGAGGCCTACCGTCGGAGTCTGATTCCTGAATCATCGGACAGAAGCTAATATACTATATACATTAGTTTCTATTACCTTTCTTTTTTTCGCTTTCTTAATCCTTTTACCCTCCAGGCCTGTTTCTTCCCTCGGACTCAGCGAGGGTCCCACCTCTACCGCCTCAATGGCAGTGTCCTGGAGCGTGAGACTTTGGGTCGGATATACAACTGGGGAGAGGACCAGTAACTCGCCCAGGCAGCCTCACATGCTATGCTGAACAGGGGCCTTGTGACGGGATGAGATGATTGGAAGGGAGAGACAAGGAAGAGGGAAGGAAGCGGCCGTGGCCCTTAAGTTAGGTACCATCCCGCCATTTTCCTGGAGGAGAAAACTACTTCGAGAATGGCTGAGGTGGTAATCGAACCCCCTCATCTACTCACTAGATCTTCCGAGGCTGAATGGACTCCGTTCCAGCCCTCGTAACACTTTTCAAATTTCGTGGCAGAGCCGGGAATCGAACCCGGTCCGCAGGGGGTGCCAGCTAATCACGCTAACCACTACACCACAGAGGCAGTCAATTTCTATTGTAACGTACTTAATTTAAACGATTTTGAATATGTTTATTTGTAAGTTTTTGTGCCTGAAGTCAATTTTCTACTTTTCAGGGTCATAACTGATCTCCGCAATGAGACAAACGGTATGTTAATTAGTGTGAACCATCATTAATTCAGCTGCGAAACTTCCAATACAGCACTCTGATGTATAAGAATAACTACAGCATGGTCCATGATGAACGAAACACAAATGACGAATAAACATGCGAATTTTGCCGTACTGAAATGCTCTAAATTATTGATTCACCAACCAGTTATGGAGTTTATATGCATTCACTATCGTCATTCGCCTGCATTTCGTTTTACTTTCCACAGCACTGATGCAAATGGATAACTTGGGTTGCGAGTTACAGCATTTTGCGTCACAAACACAATTATATACCTATTATGGTTGAGTTTGTTTGTGAATGAATTATCCATCGTTTGAGATTGTTCCATTGGACTCAGTGTACTCTCCGAGAGGCTTTACAAAAATAAAGCACATTCAGTTCATTTATATAGGCATAGGGAGGGATGTGGTAACTCCAGCGCCCAGTGATTAATCACTGCAATCTGCTATCCGAGCATTGGCGGGGAAACTATAACTGTTGTGATGAGAGTCTGCCTTTTACCCGGAGGCCCCGGGTCTGTGGGCTACTTCGAGGTCTACTTACCCTACATGACAAGAACTGAAGAGCTATCTGGCGATGAGATAGCGGCTCCGGGCCAGAAAGCCGAGAATAATGGCCGGGAGGATTCCTCGCTGAACACACGTCACCTCGTACACTGTAGGTCACTTGGTAGGCCAAGTCAAGTGAGATGTTTATACCTACCGATGGACCAAGTGATACCTTCACTCGAAGCAACATTGGGATTGATACAAATGATTAATGGTCTAGTGCCCTTAATTCCTTTCAGTTCGTAAAGCCAAAGATCGCTGTAAACACTACTGTATATCTCTCGAGAGATGAACACCTGTTTTGGAAGTATGCAAGGAGTGCAGTAATTGAATATTCATGGTTTTCACAGAAAAAAAGTATGTCTCAACATTTACACTCTATATCGCAACTAAACAAAACCGAAACTTTACGGAGTCTCCAATCTAAGAATTAAAACCACGGAACAATACACATTGAGTAAACTTTTGTCATTGAATTGTGCAGAACATCACTAACGGTATTGTTGGTCCTCAGTGAATAATTACACTAATCAACACACATTTTCTTGTCGATCATATTAAATTCATTTTAGAGCAAGATGGTCATTCAAATTCCGAATATGAAATTGGTTTTGCTAAATTGGCTCTGATAAAAAGTAAAATACCTCCGTGAAAACCTAAGAAAATTCAAAAAGTATGACGCGTAAGCAATTCATAAATCAAATAAAATCAAATGCAAAACTAAACAATATTCATATAAACATTAGGCTATATGAAATTCCTAATACCTTTGTACACAGCACATTTATGGAAATTATCGCAATTATTGCTTAAAATTGTCGTTTGAATGGTTTCCTTCTATATAGACTATCATGACAATCACGTTAAAGGTTCCAGCAGCAGTCTTTCATAATATGTCTGTTCCATCTACCTTGATACCTTCCCTCTATCACCTATTTATCATGATGGAACCTCTCTCCTTGTTCCTCCTCATGTCAACAAGATATTTTTGGAAATATTTTCAAATGACTAAGGAGACAGTTTACTTTCATGGTCACATTAGCACACAGACTTTTAAATGATGAAAGCATGTTTTGTACACGTTCTTAGTAATTTAGTGCTTTATGGTTATCAGAGGAGTTCTTGAACCATGACAAAAATTCGCTAGGCAGAAAATTCAATATCGGTCATGCAGTTTGTGAAATTTGAACCATTAATGAGTTCACAAATTTGAGGCCCATAAAATATGCCTACTTTTCATTTTTCCATCCTCATTTTGGGAAAGACTCTAGAAATGTATTTTAAACAGTCGCCACCTTTGTTCAGCGTCCTAACAAATTGCTTCATTAGTCCTACTTTAAAACGAGTGGAAAGAGTGGAATGACAACAGAAAACAGAGAATGTTTTTTTAAACGTCTGCATAAATACATGTGAAAATGAATATTGGAATAAGGTTGATAAAATACCATGATTTTGGTTAAAATCATGAATTCGGAATCCTCTATCACAAAGGCAGGAGCCAATAGACAAAATTAAAATTAAATTCATTCCTGAATTCAGCACAGCAAAAAAGGAGAATTAAACCCTAGACAAGTGAAAAATATCTTTTGTTACTTGAGCTATATTATTTCAAACAAAATATATTTTTTCTTCGCGGTTCTTACCCTTTTTTTTTGCCGATGCGTTAATTCTTCGAAATGTTTAGTTTTAAGAGAGGATGATTACCCAGTTACTATACGCGAACCTTTTCTTGAGTCCTGAGCTCCCTAGTGCTGAATCGGTAGACCTCGGTTATCTTCGACATCCATATTGGTAACCTTTGAAACACAAACTATGCATCGCTATACGATGTCTGGCGTACACTTTACGAACTAGTACTGATGTTGTTTACACAGCAAAGCCAAACTATATAATTCATGCTAGGAATAAGATTCGCATCGAGAAATGTTATATAATGTTAAATAATGTATGTGTAACAGAATTGTTGGCGTAAGATAATACATGTTTAGAAAATTCATATCGATCGATCTTATTATCGATTCAATTCAGATTTCATTTCCATCCAGTTGGCAGTATAACCGGAACCGTCAGGGCTCCCTCCTTACCCCTCACCCTGTAAAAATCGAGCTCAAGAAAAAGTTCGCATATAGTATACTTCCCTATAAAGCAGTAACCACAACACCACCATCACCGCCACTACCGGGCCCTATTGTAAGAGGCTGTAAACTTGACAGAAATGGACTGAATACTACAGAGCCCCTAGCTGAGTCTAATGTTGTCTACAATTACTTGTGCTAAGTCCCTCATTTTCATATCCTCTACCAGAACTTCATTGGCTCATTCTTGTTCTCTTTCAACTCCTACTCTATTAGGTTTGCGTGACAGGGGACTCCTTTCGTGCTTTTCTCTTTCTTTTGCTGATACCTCCCTTCTCCGATTAAAGTTACGAGGTTAAAGGCAGACATTTAGGTTCCAGGTGACATTCCATGTTGATAGAATGTGGTCTTAAACTTTTGTCCCGTTTATTTATTTTAATGTCAGGAGTTCCCGAGGACATGCTCGGCTCATCGGGTGTAGTGTTTCTATTTGACATGATCTGTTCAATATACATCGAAAATTAAAGGAAATAGCTGGCATGTACAGAAAACGTAACCTTTCTGTACTGGTTGATGCCACAGACAGGCCTATTATTAATGAACAAGAAGTTTTAAATTCTTAGTAAAATTATCTGATGGAACTTTTCTGTGATCAGAGAGGTGAGGAAACTAGCCAAAGAGCTAATTGTGAAGGCCCTGACATTCTTAAATCAGAAGTGCTATATGCTGTGAAAGTTTCAAAAAGCAAGAAATCACCAGGTCCAGGTAACATCGCTGTAGAACTTCTTAAAATGATGGACGAAGACAATATCCAATTCTTGGTAAAGTTGTTCAGTACCATATATTATACTGGAGACATCCCATCTGACTGGCTGTTATCTACAGTCATTACATTGCCAAAGAAGCAAAAGGCATGTAAGTGTAATGATTATATGCTAATAAGCCTCATGAGCCACACACTTAAAGTATTCCTTCGTGTGAACAAGACTTCGACGAAACACAGTTTGGGTTCTGAAATTCTTTTGGTACAAGGGAAACATTGTTTGCGATAAATATCCTAATTCAGAACAGTCTAGATCAACAACAAGAAGTGTTTGTTTGTTTCATTGATTTTGAAAAGGCATTTGACAGAGTGCAACATCCAAAACTTGTAGAAGTCCTAAAAGATATAGGATTGACAGCAAAGATATCCGCATTATTGAAAATCTTTACTGGAGACAAAAAGGCCGTTGTCCGAATCGGAAGTCAAACTACAAACGAGGTAGCCATCCAAAGAGGAGTTAGACAAGGTTGTGTTTTATCTCCATTGTTATTCAACCTTTACTCGGATAACATTTTCAAAACAGCTTTAGAAAATCACCAATATGAAATAAAAGTAAATGGTGGCTAAATTAACAACATAAGGTATGCGGATGATACAGTCATCTTGTGTGACAATTTTGAAGGTCTCCAACTCCTGCTCAATAATATTAGTGCAGTAAGTGAGGACATGGGACTAAAAATAAATGTAAACAAGACCGAGTTCATGATCTTCAGCAGACGTGCCAATGCTGAGGCAATCTTACAACTAAAAAACCTACAGATTGAGAGAGTAACCACTTTTAAATATCTGGGTGCCATTGCCACTGAACAACTTGATCCTGAGAAAGAAGTGAAACAGATGATAGCAATAGCACGAAGAATATTTAAAAAAATTAAATCTTTCTTTTGCGATGACTACTTAAATTTAAAACTTAGACAGAGGATGGTCAAGTGCTATATATGCTCATCCTTGCTATATGGTGTGGAAACATGGACTCTCAAGAACATATAAGTGAAACGCTTGGAAACCTTTGAAATGTGGATCCACCGTAGGATGCTCAGGATTTCGTGGGTTGCACCACTAACGAACCAAGAAGTACTCAGAAGGGCAAGAGCAAGTCGGGAACTCGTTCAAACATTAAGACACCGGAAGATCTCTTACCTTGGCCACATCCTTAGAAATGACCGTTACCTCATCTTACAGCGGATTGTACAAGGCAACATACAGGGTCGAAGAGGTGTCGGGAGGAGGCGAACATCATGGCTTGGAAACATCAAAAAATGGACTGGAATTCACAGTGTTGAAAGACTTTTCGACCTAGCAAGAGATCGTACTGCATTCGCCAAAATGATCGCCAACGTCAGGGGGACCTGATATGGTACTGTGAAGAAGAAGAAGAAGAAGAAGAAGAAGAAGAAGAAGAAAGCGAGCTGTGCATCTACGTGTGCTATGATGATAATGAGGTGGGGAGAAGGTGAAACCTGGTGTCAGCTCATAGCTTACTACTATCGGATAAACCCAGAAGGTTCAGCTCAAAGCTTAACGACTCCATCAACAACGTCATGCGCTCTCTCTCCATATGAACACTGCGGAGGCGAGTAGAATCCTCGAAACTCCTCTTAGAGCACGACCAACTTGTAAACCGCCCTGAGTACTCCTTCCAATAAATTTTATGATACCGCCTAGGAGTGGCGACTTTCTGTTGGTTCTCACGAGAAAATCACGCGTTGAGGCCTGACCTACTTAGCTAGGACAAAGGGGACAACGACAATATCCGCCAATCCTTGGGAGGAAATGGAAGCATCCGCGCTACGAAGAGCGCGAAAGTCGCAGCCAATCACAAAATTCTAAATTTGAATGAACTGTCATAGCGGGAATCTACAGTCAGTATTTCGCTATCTGAAGCCCGGTGTGGTGGTGAAAAACAGTGTCCTGACTTCTTTATAATATTTGGAAATTTATCTGTGCGAATCTGTGGTTAATAAGTGCCTAATTAATAAAATTTAACTCCACACGGAGGGGTAATAGTGTCCAGGAGAATGAACTGTCATGGCGGGATGGAGCCATTCGCTGGAAGAAAATAACACCAGTGACGCGCGCCGTCGTGTGGATTATCCTGTGATCATTTCCCACGACGCAATATTACATGTAAGTCAGACAAAAATTAGGAAGTTTTGCATATAAATTTTGAAAACTTTAACCTACGGATGTACGATAAAGCGCTCCCGAGGGCTAGATCACTACGCCACATCCCTTCCACAGAACTATTTTCAAGGTGGGGGGAGAACTCTTTACAAAACCCAGCGACCAGGGGGTTGAATTCTCAGTGTTTCTTCAGATTCTCAGTGATTCTTTAGTAGTCGCAGTGATTCTTCAGTATTCTCAGTGAAACTTCAGATTGACAGTGTGAATCAGAGCGACAGTGTGACAGAGGTGACAGCTAATTCAGTTAGTCAGCTTTACTTTTGGCTGGTAAGAAAGCGATTATAGACACTTGTAGGCATTTTGAGAAAGCCTTGTATTATTTTACTTGGGAGAGTAACATTTCAGAAATGAACACTTTAACGAACTTTTACTATTTATGCAGGCAGGAGCTACACTTTCAACACTTGGCTTAAATGAACTCACATCACGAGTCGAGAGGAACAAGTCCATGTTTTCAGCATAATTACATAAAACCTCTCTAACCCACGGGTAGTTTCACATGTGTTATCAGCATAAACTTCTCCACAACATTTGAAACTTTATCTTAGCTTGCTTTTACCACTTAATAAACTGTTTGGCAAGCGAGATGTTTACGGGGAGAAACTGGTAAAGGCAGACAGGGAGGAGAATGACTTTTCTTTAATGAAGGCCGCAGTGGTAGACCTTGAGCAAACAGTTATGTCCCGTTGGGGTTAATGTACGGTAAGCTCTATGTAAACAAAAGCTGAGAGACCAGAGTGCAGACCAACAGGTGATTTTCAGGTAGATAGCAGAGACGACCGGCCAACTTCACGACAAGAGTCTGCAGTGGTATCGTCTAACCTTCACTGGAGTGCGAGAAATGCGAGTGTTGTATGTTAATGTAAGCGTGTGTAACGGCATGACAAAAATGTGTCAAATTTGCGTGTGTGGAAATTTGGAATACCACAGCAGCATCAAGATGGTATTCTAATTCACCATGACCGAGTCCGGAGGGTGAGCCAGCATGCCTCCATCACCAGGTATGAGCATCAATAAATAATGTAAATAAATATGTAGGACCGTGACTAATCGATGATCAAATGTAGCTTAGAGTATTAGGTAGGATTGTAAATAATTCACAGTTTTATAATAATAATAATAATAATAATAATAATAATAATAATAATTGTACCGGGCGGTACACCTCTACACCGTTTATTTAAAAGTTGCGCCAGTTGAAACTCCTCTTCTGGAGGAAGGTTGAACTTTATCTACTCTATTAATTCTCTACTTTCTCAGAAGATGTCACCACGTGGAAAATTTTGAGTTTTTGAACTGTGTCACTTTCGATGTGTTTTTGTTTCGCTTGAAGTAAGAAGTGTGAACTTTCTCTTCTAGAGGACACTACTGAAGATCTACAATAGTGCAACCTAGTGCGGAGTCAAAGAACTATTTTGTTGGAGAAAATTTAATTTCAAAAGTTTGTTCTTTGTTAAATTTCTTTCTGTCATCGTTTAAGTTGGCAATATTTACCCCTTTTTTCCCCTTGTTATGAATGTATCCAATCCCGAAATTCTTCTATTAATTTCTGGCCAATCAGGGGTATCTTCCCCCAACTTGTATCTGTTGCGGGGTCCTACCCAATAAAATCTTTGTGGGAGGGTGTTTTCTTTCCCCTAACGCCTAGAGTCTTCCACGAGAGGATATAAACTGCTGATTTTTGGGTCTCCGGGCCACTTCTGTTCCATCTTTCTGTGTGTAAAGTTCATAGCAGGAGGCGGGAAGCGCCTCTTTCCTCGGCAGCGGTCAACAATAAGGTAATGGCCGATTAATAACTTCTTTCTTTGCTAGCTCAGCAGTTTAACTTTCGGGGCGGGTTCTAAGCGTTCAACCATGTAACCTTTTCCTAAAAATGTAAAAACAACTGGTATCTATTCTATTTTCAAACGACATATTGGGATAGAGAGTGCTTAACCCTCTCGAGCTCCCACTCACATCGTCTTGAGGTGAACTTATTTTTCTCAACCAATTCTTCCGTAATGTAATGTAAATTGCTATTAAGTCACCTCTGTAGTACGGGATTAGCCCTTGTATCAACGGCCTAGTGCCAAGTAGGTCTTAATCAAGTGTATTAGGAGTGCAAGTTCGCCTCCTCTCAAATTGTTTTAGAGGTCATTTAATTAACCTGCTTTTCGTTTAATAGACCTCAGTAGATTGGGTATTTTACCCCTGTGTTTATGTCCGTTCAGGACAGCTTGAAGGTGAAGTTTGATGTGGCCTGTGATTGGCTTACATTTTGAGAGCAGATTGCTCTTTTGAATTCGATTTTGTATGCCTCGAGGAGGCTTTACTGTGTAATTTGGAGCAAGTGCTCCAGGGTTTGATTGGGGTCTTCTGCCCCTTTGTTAAAATTTGTATATCGGAAAGTTGGGCTAAGTGCTCAAGAAGTGTGAACTCAGGGCTAGAAGCCCAAATTCTGTAATCCCTGTACTTGTACATTTCAAATTGTGTTTTCGGCTACTAAGTACCTGTTCTTTGTTATTACTTAATTTTGAAAAGAAAATATAACCTTGTTAAATTTTACAGTAACTTTGTTTCCGTAGTTTGAGACTCATTCACGCCCGCACCTTCTTTCTCCTCTACCTACCACCAAACACGGTAACAAGTGGTAGCAGAGCGTGGTTGAATGGGTCTCAATTTAGCCCCTATTGACGGTTAAACATTGCTTTAATTCAAACTCTAACCATTTTCTCAGTTGCTGGCATTTGGGAGTTTTTCAAAATCGTTCTGTCATCATGCCCGGCCCTCGCGATGTTCTCCTCCTTAACTATTTGCGCAAAGAGGAGTTGATATACGAGTTAACTATCAGAAACGTTCAATCTGGAGGCACGGTTGCAATAGACACTAACAAGCTTAGAGAGTCCCTTGATTTGCCCATTTCCATCCCCAATTTGGGAGAGAAAGAAATTGATGACTCTCTTTCCACGATCGTCGAGAATATTACTGGGCTAGCATCTGTAGTTAGTTTTTTTGATGAAAATGATCCGTCTCCTAATCAAATTAAGCGTGTGCAAGGCAGACTATATCACTTTTCAAATAGAGTTAATGATCTGTTGTCTCTAAAGGTGAATGACGTTCAGAGGAAGGAAGCTAATACGCTCCTTGAAACTATTTCTGAATTGTCTAGTAAAGTCACTCTATTGTTAACCGGGGAAATTCCTCCCAAATCTGATCTACCCACCATAGTGAATGTAGGTAGCGAGGAAGAGTCTCCTAAGGGAGAAGTAAATAGGAAAACCCCCACTGCTCAAACTATCTCTGCCCAATTGGACACCGAGTCTGAACGCCGTGCATCGTTGGGTAACATCCGTTCTGAATTAACTTCCTTGCCATTGAAACCTTTACCTACTATGTCACCCGGGTTTAGTAGCTTGCCTCATCCATTGGCAATGTTGCTAAGAGGTATCTCTAAGTTTTCTGTCAACACCACCAGTGAAGTTATTTCATTTTTAAGATTTTTAGTTGAATTTCAGGATCACGCCCTTGTGTTTTCTCTTTCCCCTTGTCAGATTTTGCAAATTATCTATCCGTATGCTATTGGTGTTCTCTCAGATAAAATAGTAAGAGCCATTGCTGAACAGTCATCTATTGAAGATTTTCACGCACACTTGCTCTGCAAATTTCATTCCTGCCCGCGCGAGGTCATCTCTGATTCAGAAATACTATTATCGAGTACAGAGGTTGGACGAAAACTTGGCTGATTTCATACAGGACATTAAGTTTTATACTAGGGTGTTTGCCCTTCATTTTCCTGAAGATCAGATTGTACAGGCTATTGTAGAGGGAATTTCACCTCCCTATAGGTCATATTTGTGTTTCGCGGCGTGCCCGCAAACTTTCTCTGAACTTGAAGCATTGGCCGTTTCAGCGGAAGGAGTTAGATATGCCGATTCTTTGCGTGTCGCGAAAGAACCCCCGCCTTCCTTTAGTAACACTCGGCCTCCACCTCGCCGACCAGTCAATCCCCGTAAATGTTATGCTTGCGGGTCGCCTGACCATCTGCGCGACAAGTGTCCACTGATCAAGTCAAGTGGGACAAGGAATGGAGCCGGGTCATCACAAGGCTGTTTTAAGTGCGGGGCCTTCTCACATATCGCCAAGAATTGCCCAAACTCAAATAGCACCCCCTCCTGCTCAACTTCTGGTGCAAATTCCAGCTATGCTAATAATAAAAAGTGACTAGTGGCTTCGGCTGAGTCGACTAATCCATCTTCCCGAGACTCAGCCCCTAGTAATCAGGTTGTAAATGCAGAGAAAGATCTGCCTTCAAATTCATCTTTTGAATGCCCTAAAGAATGTCTTAGGATTGCGGCGGATACCCCCGCACCTGTTCCTTTTCTTAAGATTGAGTTAAATAACGAGCCTATAACTGCTCTATTAGATTCAGGCAGTGTTTGTTCCATTATTTCGGCTGAATGGTACTCGAAATTGAAATCTGTTTGTAAACTTCCTGTCTATGACTCTTCCCCTATTCAATATGTTTCGGCTAATTCATCTCCATTAGAAATTCTAGGTTCCGTACTGGTCAAAATTCGTATTTTTAACTTTACATGGAAAATTAAACTGTTTGTGGCTAAGCACTTGTCTTGCCCCATCATACTGGGAGCGGACTTTATTTCTCACACTGGTCTTGTGCTCGATCTCCAGTCTAGGTCGTGCACATTCAAATTTGCGTCCAATTGCAATATTCCCTTGTTAAAGTGTAATTCTGTATCATGTTCACCTATTTCGCCTACCCAGGATGAGATGTTGTTAGACCTTAGACATCTACCTGAGGAGCAGGCTGATAGTATTCGTAAATTGTGTCAGTCGTTTCCTGAGGTGTTCTCTGATACTCTTGGTGTTACTGACCTTACTGAATACAAAATTGAGGTCACGGATTCGATTCCTGTCCGTTTTCCACCATATAGGCTATCTCCACCTAAAATGAAGGCTCTAAAAGAAATTATCGACCAGATGTTGAAGGACGGTATTATTAGGCCCTCTAAGTCAGCGTATTCTTCGCCTATTTTTCTAGTACCGAAACCCCAAGGAGGCTTCAGGCCTGTCATTGATTACAGGGCTCTCAATCGGAAGGTGGTGTTACAATCTGTGCCCCTTCCCGACCTTCATTCTTGTTTTTCATGGTTTCGTAAGGCCAAGTTCTTCACCATCTTGGACTTAAATCAGGCCTATAATCAAATTCCCCTTGCCGAAGAGTCTAAACACCTTACAGCGTTTGCCACGGACTGGAATTTATATGAATACAACCGCGTGCCTTTCGGGCTCCCCACGGGAGCAGCTGTGCTCACTAGGCTGCTAGATAGGGTCTTCTCCGACATCAAATTCGAGTACTTATATCACTACTTAGATGATGTCGTAGTATTTTCAGAGACTTTTGAAGAACATCTAGATCATCTGCGAGAAGTTCTTTATCGCCTTCGTAAGGCTGGGTTAACTGTTAAGTTGTCCAAGGTTGCCTTTGCTAAGCCTTCTATGTCATTCCTAGGGCATATTGTGTCACCCGATGGTGTAGCAGTCGATCATTCTAGAACACAGGCCATCCGTGATTTTAAACCTCCCAAGGACATTAAAGGTATCGCCAGGTTCATTGGTATGGTGAATTTCTTCAGAAAGTTCATTCCTAATTTTGCTAATAGAGCGGCGCCCTTAAACCTTCTTCGTAGGAAAGGCATCAAATTCGAGTGGGGACCTTCTCAACAAGCCGCTTTTGAAGATCTGAAATTAGCTCTCTGTAATGCCCCTGTCCTTGCTATGCCTGATTTCTCGAAGAAATTCATTGTCCAAACCGACGCATCGTCGTCAGCAGTAGCGGCAGTCCTTCTTCAAGAGACTGAACTAGGGAGGCGACCCATCGCCTATGCGTCTAGGACATTGTCGGCTCAAGAAGCCAAGTATTCCATCTATGAGCTCGAAGGTTTGGCAGTCTTATTTGCCTTAGAAAAGTTCCGTCTCTATCTGGAACATGTCAAATTCGACCTGGAGACAGATAATCAAGCCTTAAGCTGGGTCTTAGGTAGGCCGCGTCGTACTGGTCGTATAGCCCGCTGGGCTATTCGTATTTCCGCCTTCCAGTTTGATGTTAGACATATCAGAGGTACCGAAAATGTTGTTGCTGATGGACTCAGCCGTATGTTTCATAACGACGTCGAGACCCACGAACCGGTCGACAGTTCATCACCTTCCGAGTCCATGCTATCTGAGGTTAATGCCATCCTAACAGATGCTCCCATGCTTTTTAGGGATATCGAGAAATACCAACGTGAAGATCCGACGCTGGCTCCGATAATGGAAACCCTTTCTTCTGGGGAACATGTTGTCCCTTATGTTCTGAGGAATGGTGTTTTATGTTGCCCTTCGAGGCATGATAAGATGATGAAAGTTGTCGTTCCGGCTGTTCTTGTGCCTATGATCTTCAAGTATTATCATGAAACCCCATTAGGAGGGCATCTGGGTATCTTTAAAACTCGTGAAAAGATTCGTGAAAGGTTCATCTGGAAGGGTATGGACGGTGAAATTCGTGAACTTGTAAAAGCCTGTAAATCTTGTTTGCTTAGTAAACCAACCATGTCCACTAAGGTAGGCCTTTTGTCTTCTCATCAAGCGTCGCGCCCCATGGAACGCCTGTATATTGATTATGTGGGACCCTTCCCCCAGTCAAAGGGGAATGCAAACAAGTTCATCTTTGTATGTGTAGATGGTTTTACTAGATTTTCCTGGTTATTTCCGACTAAGCTGGCTACCGCTCAGTCCACCATTACCTGCTTAAATTCTATTTTTGCTTCTTTTGGTCCGTGTCAATATATTGTATCTGATAATGCTAAGGCTTTTACATCTAATTTATTTCGTAAATTCTGTTTTGACTTATCAATATCTCATGTAACTACTTCTGCTTATTACCCGCAACCATCTCTGGCTGAACGGGTTAACCGTAATCTCAGGTCCGCTCTCATTGCTTATCATCATGAAGATCCTTCCAGGTGGGACACGTCCCTGCATTGGTTAGCTTTTGCTTTGAATTCGGCGGTTCATGAATCTCACAAGTTTACTCCAGCTTCTTTGATGTTCAAGTTTGTTCCCAACTCGCCGCTCTCTAACCTCTGGTCTCTGAGTGACATTCTGCCCGAGACAATAGATCCGGACAACATTAAAGATCTTTGGAAGAAGGCTAAAGCCAATCTTAAAGTGTCTCATGAAAAGGTTAGGGAAAGGTATGATCGTGGACGGAGACCCACCCCTTTGAAGGTAGGTGACCAGGTTATGGTCAAAAATTTTGTTCCCGCGGGCAAGCTTGCCCCCAGATTTCATGGGCCTTGTATCATTCTCGATTTTCTTACGCCGGTTACCTTATTGTTAAGTAATCCAGCCACCGAGAGGATATTTAGAGTTCACCTGTCCCAGGTGAAACCGGTGTAATTTCTGTGTTAACTTGCTTCATATTATTTTGAAAGGATATGAAGGTTATATTTTTTTTTTTGAGTTTCACTTTTAAGGCATTCTGCACTACCTATAATATTTTGTTTCAGATGTAAGCATTTTTGTAAAACCTGTCCCGACCCGTTAAACTGCCATTCTGTCCTTGCCACGGCCATTACCACGCTCCCGTCTCCTGCTCCACCTTACACTGTGGCTTCATAATATTTAATGCCATGGATATCTACACGCCGCTGGCCCCTCAACCTCTCCATAATGCCTGTACCCTCAATGAAGACGATGGTCCAACACAATTCTGCCGCCTAGCTTTAATGTTTCAGTGCCCCCGCAGCCGCGCAGCGCCGTGCAACAACTGGGGAGGGGGATGGGCCCCCTCCTCTCCAGCGAGGCCGACATGTGCACGGCGAGCCGGAGCTCTCCTCCCGGCCAAAGCGGATGTGCGCGCACGACCTGCTACTGGCCCGCAGCCTGTATATGTTCACCGCGGGCGCGGCGTGTTTCAACACCTCTGCTCCCCTCATAGTGCGGGCGAGCGGTATCTCAGGGTACTTAAGGGGTCCGAGCGGCCTACTTTTGGACGCAAGCTGCAACGGCCGGTCCGGCCATCCAACTTCATCAACATCAACTACATGGACAGTTACTATAAGAGATAACTACACTTGGGAATTCAACAGCAATATTTGGTGGACATTGCAAATTTTTCCTTCACTTTTAAGTATTAAAAGCTTATCTTCAGGAATTCAACTTCTATAAACATAAAGACTTTACTTCACCTGCAACAACAAAATTTTGGAACCGAATTAAGAAATTTCTCAAATACTTCTGCAAGTTATCTTAATCTCAACATCAAAACTTGGAACTTATTTTCAAACAAAAGTTTATGTTCTTCTGTGTTACCCCTTGGAGGAACTTTTGGGGGGGGAGGTCTGTACCGGGCGGTACACCTCTACACCGTTTATTTAAAAGTTGCGCCAGTTGAAACTCCTCTTCTGGAGGAAGGTTGAACTTTATCTACTCTATTAATTCTCTACTTTCTCAGAAGATGTCACCACGTGGAAAATTTTGAGTTTTTGAACTGTGTCACTTTCGATGTGTTTTTGTTTCGCTTGAAGTAAGAAGTGTGAACTTTCTCTTCTAGAGGACACTACTGAAGATCTACAATAGTGCCACCTAGTGCGGAGTCAAAGAACTATTTTGTTGGAGAAAATTTAATTTCAAAAGTTTGTTCTTTGTTAAATTTCTTTCTGTCATCGTTTAAGTTGGCAATATTTACCCCTTTTTTCCCCTTGTTATGAATGTATCCAATCCCGAAATTCTTCTATTAATTTCTGGCCAATCAGGGGTATCTTCCCCCAACTTGTATCTGTTGCGGGGTCCTACCCAATAAAATCTTTGTGGGAGGGTGTTTTCTTTCCCCTAACGC
The DNA here is from genome assembly GCF_040414725.1 of Anabrus simplex. NCBI lineage: Eukaryota > Metazoa > Arthropoda > Insecta > Orthoptera > Tettigoniidae > Anabrus > Anabrus simplex. The sequence continues at coordinate 105,023,944 of NC_090271.1, read as the reverse complement.
CTAGAGTCTTCCACGAGAGGATATAAACTGCTGATTTTTGGGTCTCCGGGCCACTTCTGTTCCATCTTTCTGTGTGTAAAGTTCATAGCAGGAGGCGGGAAGCGCCTCTTTCCTCGGCAGCGGTCAACAATAAGGTAATGGCCGATTAATAACTTCTTTCTTTGCTAGCTCAGCAGTTTAACTTTCGGGGCGGGTTCTAAGCGTTCAACCATGTAACCTTTTCCTAAAAATGTAAAAACAACTGGTATCTATTCTATTTTCAAACGACATATTGGGATAGAGAGTGCTTAACCCTCTCGAGCTCCCACTCACATCGTCTTGAGGTGAACTTATTTTTCTCAACCAATTCTTCCGTAATGTAATGTAAATTGCTATTAAGTCACCTCTGTAGTACGGGATTAGCCCTTGTATCAACGGCCTAGTGCCAAGTAGGTCTTAATCAAGTGTATTAGGAGTGCAAGTTCGCCTCCTCTCAAATTGTTTTAGAGGTCATTTAATTAACCTGCTTTTCGTTTAATAGACCTCAGTAGATTGGGTATTTTACCCCTGTGTTTATGTCCGTTCAGGACAGCTTGAAGGTGAAGTTTGATGTGGCCTGTGATTGGCTTACATTTTGAGAGCAGATTGCTCTTTTGAATTCGATTTTGTATGCCTCGAGGAGGCTTTACTGTGTAATTTGGAGCAAGTGCTCCAGGGTTTGATTGGGGTCTTCTGCCCCTTTGTTAAAATTTGTATATCGGAAAGTTGGGCTAAGTGCTCAAGAAGTGTGAACTCAGGGCTAGAAGCCCAAATTCTGTAATCCCTGTACTTGTACATTTCAAATTGTGTTTTCGGCTACTAAGTACCTGTTCTTTGTTATTACTTAATTTTGAAAAGAAAATATAACCTTGTTAAATTTTACAGTAACTTTGTTTCCGTAGTTTGAGACTCATTCACGCCCGCACCTTCTTTCTCCTCTACCTACCACCAAACACGGTAACAATAATAATAATAATAATAATAATAATAATAATAATAATAATAATAATAATGATAATGTCGCACTTTTCATCTAGAGTTATTTGTGCATTTCGTTGAGGTAGATGTTGTTTGCGCGTTGTCATGGATTATTTTGTAGTATGTCACTTTGACAGTTTAGGAAGCTATGGTATTTGATCTATGAGTGTAACGCCGATTTATTTATAATTATTATATTCATCATGTTATTATATCGTTGGTTTTGAGTCATATTTTGTTGGAATTTTGATCTAGTAGACGCCGCCTCGTTGTTTTGATGTTTATTTTTGCTTTTATGCGCATTCAGTTTGTTTATGTTGGGGAATCATCTTTCAGGTGACCGTTTCTGGTAGTACTTATCCCGTGTATTTTTGCGACGATTTTGGTAGACGCGAGTATTTATTTCTGTGTAGTTGCGGTACACATCTTTCAACTTCTGTGTTTTGAGAGGCAATCTCGTCATTTTTTAAAAAAAAGAAACAGTGAGTGCCAGGAAGCCATTGATGAGTCAGCTCTGATATTTTGTGATAGGTGAAGCAGAGAATGATCGAGAGATCGAGCTAGATGAATAATATCCCTGATGATCTACGTTGATAATGGAAATGTGATATTTGGACCATGTCATGAACTGTCGTAAGAAATCGTAATATGCACGACAGATATTTCGCCCGCCGGATACGAGCGAGGCCGTATTGTGAGAATAATGAATAATGATGACGTCGAGAATTAATGAGTAAATAGAATTGTGAAATGAATAATTTAACCAAGAGTGTTAAATGTGTTACGACATGGGTTATGATTGTAGGCAGAAGCCTGTATTTGTTTAAATAATTCCAGGGAAAGTAGATGCTCGGCATATATGCTAGCCATTGTACAATGTGAGCAGAGCGACGAGTCAGTGTGTTTTTCGATAGTCATGTAAAGTCATGGATGACATGAAATAGCAGTAATTATTGTCCATAAAGTTTAAATAGTATCATGGCCAGACATTTATCGTCTGAGGTTAGAGATTGCCGTCAAATTCATAATATTTATAGTTTTGCTACTCGCAGCGGGGTATATTTTCTGGAGACTCCGATTTTATTTTGCGCATTCCATCCTTATTAATTTCCAGTAGGCCGCGATGGTGGGATCTAGTTTGTTATTTGTTTTCTTTCTGAGTGTACTTTATTACCGTTTGTTTGTTGGACGTAAGCGTATGTGAATTATTTATATTTGATCTGATGTAAATAGATAGGTGTAGATAGGCTAGTTTTGATTTCTGTATTTTCTTTGTCGGAGCAGTGTTTCTCCGTTAACAGATTTAATGATGTAAATAAGATTTCAGATGTTAGGTTAATGGATCATCGATTAAGTCACAGTCGAAACCATAGTAGTGGTATGCTCATACCAGATTTCAGTAATTACCAAACCTTTTAAAATCCACTACATTTTATTTAGAAAATGAAGCGATCTTTAATAAACCAATTGTATAAAAACTGCCGCAATGAATGAGGCAAACAAGATGGCATCTGCCTCCATCTAGTGGTGGTACCACAAATAATGAATTCATAATGAAATGCAGTTAGCGGCAAATTCAATAGAAATTTTAATGTACAAGGATCGCTGTCATTTGAAATGTTAACGTAAGGCACTTGGCCTAATCTTTTGGATCATTTTTTAAGAAGTCCAGTCTATCACAGACATGCAAGTGAAGTTTAAAAATTAGATGAGTGATTATGACACTCAGATTTATGTTTCAATAATTTATTTTGTTTAATCATGAGGTGTTTGAATAAGACAATGGTTATGTGGTAAATGAAGTGTGATGTTCATGGCTGTTTTCTTCGAATTATTCCTTATGTGATACACTTGGTTAGTGCAATCCATGATTATTTTAAAGTTGGGTGTTTTCCCAAATGAGCCACATGTGATTAATATTTGATAACTCCTCTGAGACAGTGGTTTTGATGACGTAACTAATTACTTTATTATGATTCAACTATTTGTAATTTATTTGAGAGATATTTTTCTACGTAATGTAATTCTGTAGTTCAAAGAAGGTGGTCTTTCTGACCAGAGTTTTAAATTGATTCGCGTTATCAACTTGAAGACAGTGTCAACATAATCTAGAATATTTAATTAATGTGATTGACCTTCAGTCAGTTTATTAGGCAGATAATGGTGTTATGGTAAGGCAGATCCTCAATCTTTAATTTTTCTTAATCTCATTTATTTCATTTTGTTACATTTTTTACCAGTTCAGTTTACGTTCATTTTTTTTTGCACTTTGCATTTTTTTCCAATAAATCAGTCTTTTATTTAAATTTTTAATTCAGTCTTTGGGTACCGTCATTTATAGTTAGTTTACCCCTACTTTTCATTTCCTCACTCCTTGATCGACGGGTGGCCTCTCTCCGGGGATAGCGGACGGTCACGACTGAGGAAGAAGAGTCTACATGCAGCGGTGAGTATCATTTACATGTCATTTATTACAGGAGCAGCCGGCGCACAGAAGAAGGAAGAGTTCACCGCAGTTGTTGCCTTGAAAAGGGCACAATATGTATAGTAACAGTCAGGGCGTCTTGTTTCTAAATATTTCACGGGAACTCTACCATCACACACATAACACAAGAAAATCGAAATATACCAGGCCTTTGAAGAACTCGTTCTTTTACTGTTGATAAATTGATAGTATGATAAATGAAATGAAATGGCATATGGCTTTTAGTGCCGGGAGTGTCCGAGGACAAGTTCGGCTCGCCAGATGCAGGTCTTTCGATTTGACTCCCGTAGGCGACCTGCGCGTCGTGATGAGGATGAAATGATGATGAAGATAACACAAACACCCAGCCCCCGTGTCAGCGAAATTAACCAATTATGGTTAAAATTCCCCACCCTGCCGGGAATCGAACCCGGGACCCCTGTGGCCAAAGGCCAGCACGCTAACAATTTAGCCATGGAGCCGGACATAGTATGATATATGGAATGGAAGGAAAACATTACTGGGAATTCACAAATGAAATACGATCTAAACATCGAAGACCTAATAACCGTATAAGCATTGCCCAAAGGAGGTCGGGGTCTTCTTCGAAACTGGACTTATGCGTCCTACATTACTGTCCACAGCTAAGCAAGGGGGCATTGATCTGACATCCTTAGTTGAATTTTACTTGACGTAGGGTGCTCCGTTCCTATTTGTTCCTCCTCTACCCAAAAGTACGTGAGCTATTCAATAACCACCGCCAATGTTGCTAACTTCGAAGATCTCGTGGGATACCGTGTCACCACCCCACACCCACAAGGTTTTAGTGCCTGAAAGACCACATCCTAAGAGATCCAGAAAATAACGTCTTGAACCTTAAGAAAAAAAAAAATGCTTCGAACGTGCAGTTATTATTTTTTACTGAAAGTGGATCTGACGCAATACTTCAGTGTCCCCTATTCGAATTCCAATGACTTCGGTAGGAGTCTCTCTAAAACAGCGGTGGCAAAGTCTTGCGTTTTTCACACGCTATGGTGTCCCAGGAGTTTGACCACGTCTGCTTGGCGTTTCGGCTATACCCCACCACCTCGATATTCGGTGAAAGTGTGAGGGGGAGACTGATGGATGCTGCCAGTCAGAGCAGGCGGGGAGTGAGAGGAGGTGCATTTGTGGTGAAATTGGTTTGATGAAGTAAAATTCACATTCACAGCTTTTGTAATTAAACGCAATGTTATGACAAAGAAGGATGTGATAGGCTGTACCAGCTACAGCCGCTGGAGTTCTTTGCGTAAAAGTCTTTCGTGCATTGTAATTAGAAGAATTAACGTACCATCTTAACCCTGGATTGGAAACGTAGGTTTTTTAGGACATAAAGTGAAACATCGGGCACTGACTACCCCACATATTAAATGGCAATTTGCGTAAAACATTCTGCTGTATTACAACTGAAATACAGCACACTTTAACAGTTATGGGAGTACTGCTTACGGAACATAACACGAAATATTAATTTCAAAAGCAATAATGAAACGAAATATACCGAGCTCGATAGCTGCAGTCGCTTAAGTGCGGCCGGTATCCACTATTTGGGAGATAGTGGGTTCGAACCCCACTGTCGGCTGCCCTGAAGATGGTTTTCCGTGGTTTCCCATTCATTTTCACACCAGGCAAATGCTGGGACTGTACCTTAATTAAGGCCACGGCCGCTTCCTTCCCACTCCGAGCCCCTTCCTATCCCATTATATCGCTGGCTTCAGCTTTAGCCAGCTGTACGATGATTTCTTTGTTTGTGAAATGACCTATATTGTCCAACATGTCAGCATTGATAAACGATCCCAAAGCATGGGTCTGATGAACAAAGTGTCACTCCTCAGTTTTGTTCCAGATTTCGTATGGGGCTTGGATGACCATCGATGACCGTTCTTTATTTTCATTGGATATGTCCTTGGAACATGTCTATAGTCAGGTAAGGCATTCTGAGTTACCTCCGACTGTGAATTTGAACTTGTGGAACAAGTTTCTCTTTACACAGTTTTCACGTGCATCATTGTCCGAGGATGAATCACAATTTTCGACCCCACATGGCTCGTGTTCATTACCTGTTTCTTATACCATTACATGAAAATGTTCGGCTCCATGGCTAAATGGTTAGCGTGCTGGTCTTTGATCACAGGGGTTCCGGGTTCGATTCCCGGCAGGGTCGGGAAATCTAACCATAATTGGTTAATTTAGCTGGCACGGGGGCTGGATGTAACGTGTCGTCTTCATCATCATTTCATCCTCATCACGATGCGTAGGTCGCCTACGGGCGTCAATTCAAAAGACCTGCACCTGGCGAGCCAAACTTGTCCTCGGACACTCCCGGTACTAAAAGCCACACACCATGTCATTTCATCACATAAAAATAAGTTCACCGGGCGAGTTGGCCGTACGCGTAGAGACGTGCGGCTGTGAGCTTGCATCCGGGAGATAGTAGGTTCGAATCCCACTATCGGCAGCCCTGAAGATGGTTTTCCGTGGTTTCCCATTTTCACACCAGGCAAATGCTGGGGCTGTACCTTAATTAAGGCCACGGCCGATTCCTTCCAACTCCTAGGCCTTTCCTATCCCATCGTCGCCATAAGACCTATCTGTGTCGGTGCGACGTAAAGCCCCTAGCAAAAAAAAAGTTCTATTCCTCGTAGTCCTCAAATATAGTGTCCTCCTCGCCGTGTTGACACACCGGATCCCGTGAGATCTCTGAAGTTAAGCAACATTGGGTGTGGTCAAGATGGGGATGTTTTGCCACGCGCTGTTGGAGGGGTAAGGGAATGGAGGAGCGGAAAGGAACTGGCCACCCTGCCATACGTAAACTCCGGTTCAGGGATACCTCTACGGAGGTTCGAACCTGCCTTTGGGCAGAATACACCCTTACCTTAACTCTTCATTTGAAGCGGGTGATGTTCCATGCGATTCCAACTCAGGTGCTCCCATGGCCCCGGCCGGCCCCGGCAGCAGCACCGGCGCTGTGCTATAGCCCTGGTAAGGTGGTGGGGGAAGGAGGGGAAATGTCAGAAACAGAACCACAGGTCGTCAAGTCAGCGCGCAGCTTGCGAAAACAATATTATTTACGACAATTCTGTGAACACATAAACAAACAATTTATTCTGCACATACATTGCGTTTGCCTTAAGGTACATTTAGCGTTTAAGTCGATTGTTGAGATCGTTTTGCGGCAACTAATTTACTAATATCGGGTACAATCGATTTGGCAGTAGAAACTCTAAGCACAGCTTCTAAGACAACATCAGACAGAGAATTCCTAGTTCTGCATTTATTTAAATTCAGAATTGAAAACATCTGTTCGCATGCATAAGTTGTACCGAACATTGACGTAAATTTTAAGGCAAGTGCATGAAATCTGGGAAATTCTTGTGGATGAACACCTTTATAAAAGTAAATTAAATCACCGTTGTAGTGGTAGTACCTGTCCTTTAGGATTGCGTTGCACTGTAGTTTTATCAGCCCTGTTTGGAAATATGATGGTGATTTTCAGGAGGCGCTGAAAATGGGGTCATACATATTTCGAGTTGAGGTGCTATATCATTCATTTCTTTGAATTGGGCATTGATACCATGGTGCTAAATCTGTAATGACGTCTGATACTCTCTAAGATTTTCGTAAGTAGACAAATGTAACTATTTTAATGAAGTAAAATTTTCAAAATCTCCGGCTTCAAGCTGACTTTGCAATAACAAACACTGCATTTAGAAAGCAGTAATTCTTTCACACATGGTGCTAATCAATGTGTTTCTTCTTGCAATTAAATATTTAAATCATTCAAATAAGACGTTATGTCCACCAATAATGCGAGATCAGCTACCCATTGTTTATTCCGCAAAGTTAGTCGTGGAACAGAAATTAAATTCAACTGAAACACGGAGTACTAAATGCCCCAAAACTACCACAGAGCACGGAAGCAAAGCTCTGCACACTAACAGATTGTTAAATTCAAATGGTGACTCTCTTCGAAGTAAAGTTACGTCATATGGCGGTCACAGATAGTACCAACATAAAATGATAACGAAAATAAATTTCTCCGGGCCACTGTATACCTCATTTTTCCATTCCAGGGTTAAGAGCATGAATTCTGTTGCACACAGCACCAGTCAACACATTTTTACCTTGCAAAGAACCATTCAAATCACTCAAATGCTTTGTAATGTCGGCTAAAAAAGGCAAGGTCAGCAACCCAGCGCGTGCGTTCTTACATGGGGGGGGGGGGGGGGGGGTCAGCCCTGGGCAGACACAGGGCAGCGTGAGGGCTACCTAGACTTCAAACGCTGAGTTGGAATGGCCTGTGCTTAGGGAACGTTAACGTCGCAAAGTTCACCGGAACGCAATCCGAAGCGTTCCGGCTAAAATAAAAAGAAATGCCCTGGTAACAGTAGTAACGGAGCCTAACTCGGTGAGCATGAATATTTACTGATACTTATTAAAGGTAAATGCTCCCTAGTTTCGTTACATTGCTACAATAACAGACATTTTGGGACACCGTGTTCCTGTCATATGCAGGAGATGAGATTTGAAGCTTGAACGCATGGCTGGAATACGCACAGGCTGACTAATGCGGTGCACTCTGTCATGTTGGTAACCATGCGCGATGTACATTTTGTTATAGGTATATCGCTCGGTATCAAGATAATATGAGTCATCAGACTCTAGGGATAAAAAAAGGACAGTTCTGATTTCGGAAACAAAACACAGTGTATCACTGTTCTCGTCAAACCCGCGTTCCACGTACAGATTGTGAATGGAAAGTGAACGAACCTAGCTGTCATTTTGAACGTTTATTTCATACATTGTTATCAATCATTTAATTCAGTTAGTGAGTCAGGAACGAATTAATAATAATAATAATAATAATTTATTTATTTAATTAATTAATTAATTAATTTATTTCATACCACCAACAGAGATGATTCTCCAATTACAGGTGGCTTAGTCACTATGCATTAATTATTAAAAATAACAAATGTCAGAAAGAACTTAATATCTAAAAATAAAAATGTACAACATTATTAACAAGTAGAGTAGCAAACGGAATTTACAGCACATTAATACTTTTTCAAGTTTGAATATACTTAATATCTAAAAATTAATAAAAAAAGTAGACTTTTTCAGGTTCGAAGTGGACTTATGACCTAAAATACTTAATATCTAAAAATGAATTAAAAAGTAGAAATACAGAAATTCAAAATAAATTAGGAATTAGTATCTACAAAAGAAATAACTCCAGTCTTAGACTGACACCCGTTAAAACAACTGACATATAAAAATATTTCAGTTTTCCTTACATTTTCTTTATCTATTTTTAAATCATATAAATTTAAATAAAATAAAACACTAAAGTGAAACACAAATTAACCAAGAAATAAGTACAAATATAGTATAGTACGTATATACACCTATAGGGTAAACCTTCAGAAATAGTGAACTGAACTCAAAGTGCCCAGCATAGTGCGACCATTGCTTTAACTGTGTGCCTTCTTCAATAATTTTACATAATAATTGTATCTAACAGCAAAGTCTAGATCAATATCAGGAAATTTATGGACTGTGACGTTATAAGTAGTGCACATTCTGAACAGTGGTGAGCTTCTATAAAATACTGTTTTAGAAATCGGAAGAAACAAGAGATGTCTGTGTCTTAAACTTCCTTTCCGGGTATTGAACGAGAATTGTTGTAGAAAGTAACTGTTATCCACCACATTATTGATAACTCTATGGAGGTATTTTTGATCATTTATTATACGTCTGTTTAATAATGAAGTGAAGTTAAATTCTTTCAGGAGATCGTTATAGTGAATTATGCCGCCAGGAACAAACCTGTTATATTTTTTAAAGTGAAGATAACGTAAGAAACGTTTTTGAACTTTCTCCACATGGTTTTGATAAGATTTATAAATGGGAGACCAAATTACCGACGCGTACTCAAGTTTGGACCTCACAAGTGTGTTGAACACAAGTGTGAGGGCTTGGATATTATTCAGGTCTCTGGTGTGTCGGATTAAGAAGCCCAGTTTTTTGTAGGCATCATTAATTGTGTCATAAATGCGTGGGTTAAACGACAAATTGTTTGTGATGCGTACTCCTAGATCATTAATTGAATTAACCTGCGTCAGTAATTCGTAATAATAATAATAATAATAATAATAATAATAATAATAATAATAATAATAATAATAATAATAATAATAATAATAATAATAATAATAATAATAATAATAATAATAATAATTGTTACGGAGTTTTGTGGATTTGCAGAGGTGAAAGAAGGTGCGGGCTGGAATAGGTCTCAACGATAAAATTAAAGTTAATTTAAAACTTTAACAAGGTTATATTTTCTTTTCAAAATCAACAGATAACAACGGTTAACAATTCTCACTAGGTGAAGTAACAAGGAACACTCAGGTACAATGCAAATTTACAAATTCTGGGCTACGAGCCCCAAAGTCTGAGTTCTCGACTCACAACCACAATTATCAAAGGGCACAAGACCCTTAATTACATGGAGCTCTTGCTCCCGCTTAGTAGTATCAAGCCTCATAGAGGCACTTTCCAAAGAAACCAGAAAGAGCTGACCTGCTCTCAATTTTATAAGCACAAACAACTTTACTTTTATCTGCCCTCAAGGCACACCAAGAAACAGGGGTATTTGATACCCAACATACAGGGCCTTTACCTGAGGAAAATAAAACATCAGGTTAAGTTACTGGCCCATAATACAAAATTGAATGGAGGCGAAGCTTGTACTCCTAATACGCTTTTAAAACCTACTTGGCACTAGGCCGCTTACGCAAGGGCTAATCCCATACTAAGGAGGTGATACGTATCAGAAAACTTTATTACATTAAGAAGAGAAGGACAACGGTTATGAAAACGTAGTCACCTCAAAACAATATGAGTGGGAGCTCGAGAGGGTTAGGCACTTTCTAACCCAATTTGTAGGCATCATTAATTGTGTCATAAATGTGTGGGTTAAACGACAAATTGTTTGTGATGCGTACTCCTAGATCATTAATTGAATTAACCTGCGTCAGTAATTCGTAATAATAATAATAATAATAATAATAATAATAATAATAATAATAATAATAATAATAATAATAATAATAATAATAATAATAATACCGGTAGTAGTATTGGGGTATAAAGAAGCTGCGTAACAACCCTAGTACTGCACGTGAAAATAATTGATCTGCAATTTACATAGCCTATCACCTCGTTCTGTTGAGAACACGACGGTGGTCTTATTCAAGTGCTGAATAACAACGAATGGAGATAAATTAATTTTGTGCAGGATGTACAGCAATAGAGACCTTGCTATTCTCGCGTAAGCAAAACTAAAAAAGAGCTGCCGGGTGGCTGTCATGTTTATACATATAAAATTCCCCGTATTTCTGTTGTTAATGTCTCAATGTAAGAACTATTCCTTTTTAACCAAAATCCCACTAACTTAATCTTCTAAAGCGCAACACTTTTTTTCTGCAGTTATTCACAACACGGTCCTGTCAATACCCCATTTGAAATACTTGCCAGTTCCATTTCATAGTATCTATATGGTATATATAAATTTAAGAGTTTTGTCTGTACAATGCTCAGAATTTGAAAAGAATGATATTTCTGTATCGGTCGTGTCCACAGTAACGAGGAAATGCACTTTGTACTTTTCCGTAATTTCTGTCTGTCTGTATGTGCACGTATCATTAGGACTCATTAGGACTCCCAAAGCCTAGGTTTTGAACTCCCACTTTTATGACATCTTTTCACTTAATTATTCGAGTGATTGTTCCTTCATACTTTTCAGTGGTCGAAAATCATTTATTATCTTTTTGATCAATAGAGGCTAATGATCCTTGGACTATAGTTTAAAGATAGCTCTACCATTTTATAAAAGAACACGGGGTTTCATGGTTTACAATTTTCCATTCCTTGCGGAAAATTCACGAGTCAGTGATTCAAGACCTTTCTTCAGTGAATGGCTGATGGGAAAAGTTTGAAACACTTTAGCACAAAATGGTGACACGTGCCCTTTCTGGAATGAATCCCCCTGTGAGTGGCGGCGTTAGAATAACATCCGTGGTATCCCCTGTCTGTCGTAAGAGGTGACTGAAAGAGACCCCAGGGGCTCTTAACTTGGGAGCGTGGGTTGGCAGCCATGGAGCCTTTAACTGAATCCTGGCATTGCTTCCATTTACTTTGCCAGGCTCCTCACTTTCATTTATCTCATACGACCTCCCTTGGTCAACTCTTGTACTTTTCCGACCCCGATGGCATTAAGTGTCAAGGCCTAGGGAGTCTTTCTTTTCCACGTCCTTCGTGGTCCTTATCTTTTTTTGGCCGATAACTTCATTTTTTGAATTGTCGGACCCATTCCACTTTTACCCTGTGATTAGTGTCATTAGAGAATTGTTATCCAGTCGTACTTCCTCTTAAAACAATAATCACCACCAATCACCACCTCTCACATTTAAGAGGGGATGGTTATTTAATTGTACTATTTTGTATACCTCTAGGGCAGGGCCTCTCAAACGCTCAAAATCTCACGCGTGCATATCGAGGCGCAGAGACTCCGTGCACTGTGCATCGTTCCGACTCGACTCAACTCGGCTTGACTCGGATGGTCAAGAGCGACGAAGCGTTCGGTGATAGACGGCTTGTTTATCAGTGAAATAGATAAGCACAAGACAACAACATAATAATGGAGCAACCCGTTTCAAAGAAAGCAAAGACTTCCGAAAGTCCATTTCAATCAAAATGGGAACTTTCGTATTTCTTTGTCAGTCGTGACGATAAAGCCAAATGCTTAATCCGCGGGACAATAATTATGTGATAAGTTAATCAAAAAGATCTATTTTCCAATACAAAGGCTTTGCTCAAATTCTACGAGAATTTTTCGAAGGAAGATTTTCCTAAACTGCATCGAGAAGCAGCTAGGATTATTTCTGTTTGGTTCCACAGGCATATGTGAGTGGTATTTTTTCCTGCTTTGACTTGTACGAAAACTAGACTGCGTGCGAGTAGGCCTATTTCTGATTGTAATTTAAAGAAGGCTCTCAAATTGCTGTCGGCCGGTCCCTTGTTGCAGGCATAACTGGTATCATTGCAAAGGTAAAGGAAAATAAGAGCTAGACAAGATAAATTGTCTGCTCAAACCAAATTGAAAGAAGTGTTTTAACACCGTAACGTTGCCCCATACAACAGTGTCACCGCTCACCGCACATAAACATTTCGCAGTGAGGGGAGGATCAGCGCGGAAGGTGGAGAAGGCGAAGACTGGCCGAACGGGTGAGACAGGTGTAGGGCAAGTGGAGTGGGGGTTTGCACTCTGGTCAACCTAGTGAAGTCGTCTCCTGCACCTTGCGCCCGTGCACTGCACGGCGCATGCACCCTGAGAGGCCCTGCTCTAGGTTGTGACTTCGTCCGTCACCACGTACAGAATCGAGTGAGTTTAGCTACGCTGTACAGGTCGTAAACTGTATGCTTCATTTGGAAGATGCTGTGTTCGGACAACACCATAGGCAGCCCTGAAGGAGGTATTTTCACACTAGTCAAGTGCCTTAATTAAAATCATGACCGCCGCCCTCGATGACAGCAACTTTAATCGCGTAGCAAACATTCATTTTCTGTTGTCTGTATATAGTCTCAGGTCCATCCCAAGTAATTATTCGATTGATTGTTCCTTCATATTTTTCAGTGGTCGACAATCATATTTATTATCTTTTTGATCAATAGAGGTTAATGATCCTTGGAAACTATAGATTAAAGATAGCTCTACAATTTCGAAAAATAAGACGGGGTTTCAACAACATGTAGTTGAGTTTGGAATTGCTTCCACTTACTTAAAGCATGTTTATCACTTATATCTTTCGTGTCCGAGCTCTGTTGCTCAACTTTTCCCAATTGGTCTGGCGAGTATTTCAGTATTTCGCTCTTGGCGATCATTCTATTTCTTTGCCAATAACTACTTTCTTCGAAGGTCGCAGCTCTTCCCCATTCTCCAATGATTAGAATAAAGAAATGTCTTTGTCTTGTTGTCTTTCACCTTAAAACAATAAACACAACCACCAACAACATTCTGGTGTCGCTTAGACCCTTTACTATATCTCCGCTGTTAATAGCCGGGCTGATGATTTGCAGTTATTTTCAGACCCTCAAGTTGCATTCAGCGTTGCCGCCCATTCAGTGAAGAGATCTCGATTGTCGATATAGCACGTTGCATTGAAAATTAGATCGTTGTATAATCTTTTTCTTCCAAGTCTTTAAGTCCGAATACAGTGAAATTCAATGTGTCTTGTATTTGAAGCATCCTTTTCAGTGGCCAGAAAACGTTCTTGATTGCTGTATTTTTAACATGCTCATTGAAATATTTGCACGAAGGCATTTTTCTCAATATTGCTTCGAGAATTTTTAACATTTTGAAGTGATTTGTCATTTGCTCTAAAATGGTCACTGAAATATTTGCATGAGGGCATCTTTTTCAAAGTTACTTCGAAGATTTTTAACATTTTGAAGTGTTTTGTCTTTTGCTCTACGTCAGTAATCAGATTATCAACCTGAACTTCAATGGTCTTGAGACCTCTAAGTGATTTCTACCGCAAAATACGAGCTTCAAGAAAGATTTACATAATTATGCAGGTGGTGCATGACAATAATGCACGTCGGTAATTAAGGATTTTTCGATAATTCTATCTTCAATAGGCTACCATTTAAGCTATGAATGACGCTCTATAATTGGCAGGTAACTACTTCACAGCATCTGACATAACTTTCTTAATATCATATCAAATTTTCTATTTTTTTTTTCGTATTCTTCGGAGGAAGAGATTGTATTTGAGAATATCAGCCAGCGATACCATCTTGGCTAGCTGCCATGCCGCCTCGTTCCTGGAGAGCAGTTAAACATGCCGAGGAAGAAACGCAGATGGTGGATTACAGCGATATTATACATAATATATAAGAAGTGGATTGGAAAGGGAGCGGTTTGTAACTTGATTTAAAGGAAGTCAGCGATGCTTTCTCTACCACGACATTACAGAAAAATTTTACAATGCCTTGTTTAAGAACACACAGCATAGGGATTGGAAATATTTTGTTTAAGCGAGGACGCTGAAACGCATAAAATTCCAAAGTTAATTGCGGGAATATGTCTTACACATCCTGTCATAACAATACATTTCTAAATTTCAGTATTTCGCTCTGAGCATCTTGTTTTTAAATCGTCTTAAGTCGAACATAGAGAAAACGACGCAAGTATACAATAGTTAATCAATTTGTCAACATCTCCTTTTTATTCCAAATACTACTAAGTTCTAACTTACAATGAATTTAATAAATATTCTTAATAAAGATTTGGTTAAGCCTGTATCAACCTGTTCCTGGAATGCAATCTATTAGGGTCTAATTTTAAGTGCCTGATAAGAGGTGGACTAAGTCAAGAAAATTCCACTGGGATTTTGTAAAATATCTAGTATTTAACCTACTGACATTGATCTTACTCGATTTTCACTGGTCGCTTAAGAAACAATACCACCTGACAGTGCTCCTTCTCCTTCCCTTAAGCCTGGCCCCGACTTCCAGCCACATATGGATATGCAGTCCATCAGTTTCGCTGTGTTCATTTTCCTATGCTAGTGTGTAAAGGAAAATGCACCTCACTGTACCGTAGGAATGTACGTTTGCATAACGTATTTACGCACTCCTACAGTATAATGCATTTAAGCGTCATTTTCGTTTACAACGAAATTATTTTGATGGACTGCATATCTATAATTCTGTGGTTTGAAGGCGTGACTAGTCTTAAGGAAAATAATGGATAGGAAGAACATTGTCACAAACGCGGTATTGTTTCTTAAGTGACATGGAGAAGGAACTCTGACAATAGTATGGAGTTTTATTTTGGTCAGTTGATGATGATGATGCTTGTTGTTTAAAGGGGCCTAACATCGAAGGTCACCGGCCCATTTTGGTCAGTGAGAATCATTTTTCCAGGTGCTATGAGGTGTTTACTGACGGAAGAAAAATCTCAGTTTAGGAATTTTTGTCTTTAGAACGTTGAAGTGTCGTTTGCAATTTATTTTGTGTACAAGGAATACTTCTCCATTTTGTTTTAAATTAAGCTAATTTGTTAGACTATAACCAACATTACAGTAATCAATTAAACACTAACATTTGAAATGTTTGCAAAAATATTATCTTCTCTTCCACTGTATCAGTACTATATGAACACGGGAAAATAGAATATTAGTTACTTTTCTCACGTTAATGTAAGTGTAGCGTGGTTTTCACTGTAAATTCCGTAATGCCGAAATGTAACAATTTATCTAGAAAATTGATTCGATAGTAGACTACATCTAAGCCTAAACCAAACCAAACCAAACCCCGTGGCACTACAGCCCTTGAAGGACCTTGGCCTACCAAGCGACCGCTGCTCAGCCCGAAGGTCTGCAGATTACGAGGTGTCTTGTGGTCAGCACGACGAATCCTTTCGGCCGTTATTCTTGGCTTTCTAGACCGGGGCAGCTATCTCACCGTCAGATAGCTCCTCAATTCTAATCACGTAGGCTGAGTGGACCTCGAACCAGCCCTCATGTCCAGGTAAAAATCCCTGACCTGGCCGGGAATCGAACCCGGGGCCTCCGGGTAAGAGGCACACACGCTACCTCTACAGCACGACATCTAAGCCTTGGCCGATATAAATAAAAATTATAATTCAAATATTTGCCACATGATTTTTTTTAGATTGGATTAGGTTTACAAAAGTCCAATGCAGGTTCAATTCATTTTTTTATCTGTCTCTTGTGTCTATGTGCTTGTTTGTTATGGCATGTGCGACACAGATTGTACCCACGACCCCGCCAGAACGGGAAAAGCGACAGAGAAAGGGGTACTAAATAATCGTAGATACAATCTTATGTGCCGGGTACACTCTTTCTCATATCAGATAGCGCCTCAGTTGAGCATACTATGCTTAATGCACAGTGTTGCAGGCGTTAGATAAGACAGAAATTGGAACTCTGGTCCTCCGGTTTAGAGGCACATGACATGTTGCCCTACACCACGGATCTGGTGAAAACATAATAACATTTTTTTTTTTTTTTTGCTAGGGGCTTTACGTCGCACCGACACAGATAGGTCTTATGGCGACGATGGGATAGGAAAGGCCTAGGAGTTGGAAGGAAGCGGCCGTGGCCTTAATTAAGGTACAGCCCCAGCATTTGCCTGGTGTGAAAATGGGAAACCACGGAAAACCATTTTCAGGGCTGCCGATAGTGGGATTCGAACCTACTATCTCCCGGATGCAAGCTCACAGCCGCGCGCCTCTACGCGCACGGCCAACTCGCCCGGTAACATAATAACAAGTATATGGTACAATACGATTAGGCTACATTTTGCTTATGCTGGAAGGTGATTTAATGCAGCAGTGTTTGCAAATTCTAGTCTTGAAATGTTGAAAAGTAAGCATTTGCTTCTGCAGAAACTTTTCCTTATTCACCATACTATTCTTCGTTTCCTTAAACTTCTTAATTATATATGCACTTGAATACCTTGCAATACCTGAATCAAATTAAATATGGTGGCTAGACTGGTTCTAAGCCCGTTCTGTTTTTGGGTGAAACGATGCACATTCATTCGTGGTTATTCTAGCTTTATAAAAAAGTTCAGCCCATATATCTGACGAAAAATCTGCACAAATAGAGATATAAGTTCTTAAAACGTAATTCAAGAAGGAAATTATTCATTTTATTCTCAGACAGAAGTGGCATCAAGTCTTCTGTGCAAGTGACGTATACAACTTAGGATTGTAGGAATAGCTCCCCACATTGACCAAGGTAGAACCTTTATCCTCCTTTTAGCCGCATTCGACCAAATTAATTTCACAGCACTCTGAATGGTATATTCGAAATCAATATATACCCAGGAGGTATTTAAATATATCTTGCTCCTATACACTTCAAACACGTGTGTTGCAGTGATTATTTCTTTGAATATTCATGATTTATCAGGCTATGAATGAAAAATAACAGGTGAAATTGTTCTAAAACACTTCTGAATGTTCCATCCATCTGTACGATATCCACACTGTGTGAGAGAATGAGGGTGAATTCAGAATATTTGATATTTAGTTAGCTTTTTAAGAAAAACATTGTGGGAAGCTACTTGCGCACCTCAAAGTTTCTCCCTCAGAATCATAAACAACCGACGTGGATCCAACATGGAATGCAACTTGCCTACTCCTGCGTGATTGCTCACAAACTGTGAGTTTTGGGAGAAGTGATGATTATTTCCTTCGCTCACACATCTTCAGTGTTCTGGTACTAAGTAACTAGACCCATCTTTGTTCTGGGAGTTAGGAATTTTATTACAACTCCTCTTGATAATGTCGTTACGAATATCACACACTTCATTACACAATCAGTGAGTTCAAGCCTGGTATCAGACTTGTTCGTACATTAGTGAACACGGTAGGTAGCTTTATCTGATCCTCCTCCTCCTCTTTGCGCTGCTAAACGGGAATAATTCAGACTCCACAACCAAATCAAACCCTCGCTTTAGTTACGATCCTCTGTATTAATGTAAACGCGTATCATCTGCTTTAGCAGCAATATAATCGGCTATGAAGCCCATAAAGTCACAGGAATACCTTGTACTGTTGAACTCGGTGAACTCGGAATCCAGCACATTAGCTTCGACCCTTCACTTAAAGTTTGCCATCGTTTAAATATCTAGCCTTCGTTTGATATAGAGTTCGTAATAATAATAATAATAATAATAATAATAATAATAATAATAATAATAATAATAATAATAATAATAATAATAATAATAATAATAATAATAATAATAATTGTACTGGGAGGTTCACCTCAACTCCGCACATTCAAAAGAAGCGCCTTAAGGAACTCTATCTATCAATCAAAACGTGAAACTTCTACTGCATGAAGTTGGGACATTAATCAGAAGATGTCACTACTGAATAACTGAGAAGTTTGTCATTTCTAAGTTTCCTAAACTGATTTGATTTGTTTTGTTTTGATGTACATCAAGAAGTTTGAACTTTTCTCCATAGATGTCTCTACAAAACTGAGGTCACGCACTCTGGTGCAAAGTGGAATAATTTGTTATTGAAATAAATTTTGTGTTTGTATGTTATCCTTGGCTTTGACTGTATGAAAGTGACTGAGGTATGAGCGATGCTAGTAATGCCATTCCTTCTGCAGCCAGTCTCTGCTATGAATGGTGTGAAAATGTTGCTCATAGGGTCGGTTGGTGCATGCATTTCAGTGGGTTTGGCAGACTGATATGTAATAGCAACTTCTGGCTCGGTGAGGGAAGCAACGGGAAACTGCCTCACTCATCATTTCCCTAGTATGCCTCTTCAGTGATGCCTAGGCCATCTATGACAGCTGATGGCAGAGCTGTTGAGGATCCAACCAGCCTTAGGGCTGAAGACTGAACATACATACATGTTATATCAAGTAAACTTTCATTTAAAAAAAATATATTTCAAGGTTTGCAACACTTCCTTCTCTTCCCGCCAGCTTTGGTGTCTGGCCAATCAAAAACTTTCTGTAATTATTTTTTCTGCCTATCACAGGCTTCTTGTTGGTTTTTGGGTGTAACTTCTGATTCTGCCAATAAAATTGAGAGGGTGTGTCCGGATTAGTCCAGAACCATCTAGAACCGTCCCCTCGAGTATATAAGCTGCGGTATTTCAGGCTACCTTATCTTTGGATCACCGAATTTCTGGGTGTGTGTGTGTGTGTCAAGTCAGGAGGCCTCATTATTCGCCAGGCAGTTCAACCGCCAAGGTAATGGCCACCTGTCTTATTTTTTTGTAGCTACCTCCGCAGACTTACACGAGGGGAAGGTTCTAAACTTTAACTATGTAACCATCTCATTCTGAAATGTAATAGTCTTCTTTCTAATGTAAACATAAAAGTCTTTAACTGTAAATCGGGGACAGAGAATGTGTTACCCTCTCGAGTTCCCCTTCAATTTATTGTGAGGTGACTACGATTTTGTAACTGTTTCTCTTTTCCATAAAGCATTAAATTAATCTTCATTCGAGTCACCTCAGCAGCTTGGGATTAGTCCCTGTATCATCGGGCCGAGAGCCCAATTAGTGTTTTATACTAAATTATCTAGGAGCGCAAGTGTACGCCTCCATTCAGTTTGTGTTCAGGCCATTAATTTAACCTGGTCTTTTCCCACGAAGACCCAGTACGTTGGGTAATAGATACCCCTGTGTAAAAAATTTAAATTGTAAATTTTGTGCCTGGAGAGGCCAGAGATTGTAAGGTTTTGTGTAATGTTGCCTTAAGCGGGCTGTAAGAAATTGATTAATGTTGGAGAGCATGTAAGCTCTTTCCTAAGTTTACTGTAATAATGAGGGGTGCCTTTGGAAGGCCATAAATTGTTGCTCTTGGAGCGAAGTGCTCGTGAACACTGTGTATAGGGAGACATGTCTCCTTATCTGAGTAACGCAAAATTTGCGAATGGTAAGATTGGAACTTGAAGGTCAAGACTTGTAAATTACCTATCCTTGGGTTTTCGATTTTATACCTCTATTGCTATTTTGTACCTGATTTCCAGTACCTGAAAAAGTTGTTTGTTAAGTTTGAGATTCTGAAAGAAATATAACTTTATTTTTAAAATTTAATTTAATCTTTGATATATTAGATAGACCCATTCCATCCAGCACCTTCTTTCACCTTTTTCTGCTCCACGGAAGCTCCGTAATAATAATAATAATAATAGTAATAATAATAATATTAATAATAATAATAATAATTTTCTCTTCCCTCTCACGCGGGGTCGACGTTTACGACAAGTCGTTTCCATTTCCCTCGGTCCCAAATAACATTTTCTGTTTACTGCATCTCCTTGAGATCTTCCCGCACGCAATCCATCCATCTTATTCTGGGTCAACCTCTCTCCCTCCTACCTTCCACCTGCATGTCAAGCATTCTCCTTCCTACATAGTTTTCATCCCTGCGCTTAATGTGTCCATACCAGAGCAATCGTCTTTCTGTCATTTAAAACTACCTCGTATAAAGGTGTTCTCGATGTGGTCTTTTTTCGTATCCGCACACATCCATCTCAGCATTTTCAGTTCAGATACTTCCAGCCACTGGCATAGTGACTGCACTGCTGCCCAAGTTTCTGCACCATATAGCATTGCAGGTTTCACCAACGTTTATAGGCTTTCCCCTTTCTTCGGATATTTAGTCTCCTGTCACAGAGGACGCCGGCCCCGTGGTGTATGGGTAGCGTGCCTGCCTCTTACTCGGAGGCCCCGGGTTCAATTCCCAGCCAGGTCAGGGATTTTTACCTGGATCTGAGGGCTGGTTCGAGGTCCACTCAGGCTACTTCATTAGAATTGAGGGGCTACCTGACGGTGATATGGCGGCCTCGGTCTAGAAAGCTAAGAATAACTACCGAGAGGATTCATCGTGCTGATCACATGACACCTCGTAATCTGCAGGCCTTCGGGTTGAGCAGCGGTCGCTTGGTAGGCCAAGGCCCTTCAAGGTCTGTAGTGCAATGGGGTGGGAGGGATCACAGAGGACATCAGGTAAGCTTTTCCAGTTCCCTTGCCTGGATCGCGTTTACACCCATCTGAACACTTTCATTCCCAGTTCTTCCCAGGCAGATGTATTCAGTCCTCTTTCCTCTAGGGCTCTTCTCTAGCATTCTAGTTTATTCTCAAGCTGTTCTCTATTTTTACTACATAGTACAATATCATCTGCAAATATCATACACCAAGGAGCTGGTTCTGTGAGCTTTCCATTATCAGATCATTAAATAAATGATTCATTGATTCAAAGGGACTCATTGCAGATCCTTGATGAAGACTAACTTGAACGGTTATAGCCTCCGTCAACTGATTCTCTCCCTCGTCTTTGCTCCTTGGAAATTGTCCTGAACAAGGCATACATTCATCTCTAGTACTCTCTTACATCCCATGCAACTCCATACTTCGTGACGGGGCACTCGATCATAAGCATTTTCTAAGTCTATGAACACCATATGCAATTCTTCCCGCTTTTTATTGTGCTTATCCATGACTTGCCTGAGAGAAAAAGTAGCATCCGTAGTTCCTTTCCCTGGCATAAATACGAACTGTTCTTCCCCTGTTGTCGTCTCCTCCCCAAGCCTATCCTCACATTTCCCCCCCCCCCAGATCTTCATAGTGTGTGGCATGAGTTTAACTCCTCTGTAATTTGTACAATACTGGGGGAAGAGGGAATAGATATGTTATGGAATCTATTCCAAAAGATATCTCGAAAAGTAACAATACCCAATGAATGGAGAAGAGAGTACTATAACCCCGATATATGGGGTACAGAAGCCTAAAAAAACGGAGGCTAAGCCCGTGCTAAACTGAGACCGGGGAGAGGGAATTAAATCAAAGTTGTGAAGGATAAATTTATGAAAACCTAATCGCAGAGAAAAAATTGATATTTGGATGTAGGCTTCTACTTAAGCCCCGCTACCAGTTAAATAAATCAATGAAAGGTATATATTTTAGATAGATTTAAAGAAAAGGGAACTTCCTATCTTTACAAAAGAGCTCGATCCGCCATCCTTATTTAGAGTAGGAATTACACATTTATAAGCTACATGTTCACCTTCCCACCTTAGCCTCAATCAGGTAGGTCTGTACTCCACCAGGTGAGATCCAAAAAGACTTCGATCAGCCATGGTCGGGGTAATTTTACTGACGGCGAGCAGGTCGCTGATTGGGCTTAGAGAGTCCCAAGTTATGAAATTAATATGAAGGTGTGCCAACTCTTAAAGTTATGTGGTGGGTACAAAAGTCCGTATCACCATTTAGAACGTCTGGAAGATGAATGGCGTGGACGGACAAGTTGCGGACGTAATTCCTAGCTTTCCAGTGTAAGGACACCTGTGTTTATATTTGAATTTTCTCTATGTTAATAGTATAGAAGGAAGTATGTTAGTAGAGCAGCACCATCGGTGCAATGGGAAACATGGATAATGTAACGAAATAAACATTAAATCAATGGAGTGTCAGGGAAGTAGGTAAGGTAAGGTAAGGTAAGGTTTATTCTGCCCGAAGGCAGGTCCGAACCTCCGCAGAGGTGTTCCTGAGCCGGAGTTTACGTACGGTAGGGTAGCCAGTTCCTTTCCCCTCCTCCATTCCCTTACCCCCACCAACAGCGCGTGGCAACCCATCCACCTCCTGACCACGCCCAATGTTACTTAACTTCGGAGATCTCACGGGATCCGGTGTTTCAACACGGCTACGGCCGTTGGCGTAGTAGGTAAAAGGAAACATAAATGCATTTAGTGACACCTACATCAGGGTGTAATCAAAATTAGTTCCATTTCTCTAAATCTGCATTATTTCATCGCATAAATTTTATTTTGTACAGTACTCTCTGTCCGCCTCTGTGGTGTAGTGGTTAGTGTGATTAGCTGCCACCCCCAGAGGCCCGGGTTCGATTCGCGGCTCTGCCACGAAATTTGAAAAGTTGTACGAGGACTGGAACGGGGTCCACTCAGCCTCGGGAGGTCAACTGAGTAGAGAAGGGGGTTCGATTCCCTCCTCAGCCATCCTGGAAGTGATTTTCCGTGGTTTCCCACTTCTCCTCCAGGCAAATGCCGGTATGGTACCTAACTTAAGGCCACGGCCGCTTCCTTTCCTCTTCCTTGTCTATCCCTTCCAAACTTCCCATCCCCCCACAAGGTCCCTGTTCAGCATAGCCGATGAGGCTGCCTGGGCGAGGTACTGGTCAACCTCCCCAGTTGTATCCTCCGACCCGGAGTCTGAAGCTTCAGGACACTGCCCTTGAGGCGGTAGAGGTGTGATCCCTCGCTGAGTCCGAGGGAAAAACCGACCCTGGAGGGTAAACAGATTACGAACGAACGAACGAACGAACGAACGAACAGTACTCTCTATTATTACTGTAGCAGGGGTACACCTTCCCCGGCTACTTATACTGCGCGCCTTCTCTATGGCCATCTACGTCAGTGAATACGAACATTTAAAACCTTTTAAAACATTTCTTCTTCGATGGTGAGATGGCTCTGCCATCTAGTTTCTAATGATAGCTGGTGGGCTAGAAAGAAGCTAATAGCTGCGGAAATTTTGTTTTTGTTATTGGTAAACTTTTTTCTGAGTTTTTTAAATGTACCTACCGAAGTTGTCAACAGTTTATCTGGTTCCTTCTGTATTGTAATCTACCTGTCACACGCTTGTATGTTCTCTAGCCATTCAAACCCGGGGGTGTGTATGGAAATTCAGCCTATTTTAATTTAGTTTGGAACTCTCCCATACGGAACTATTTAAGGAGAGCACTTTAGGGCCGTCATGTCTGAATTACTTCAGTTCTTGAGAGTGCGACTTGACAGAGGGCAGAGAGGGCTAGGTAGGCAGGCCGCGGCCGGCTTGGAGAAGATCCAGTACTACAAGGTAATGGCAGAATTTACCTAAGCATGTGATCATGCCTGCGGGTAGTTCAAGGTGAAGGTTTCGCCAGTTTTCTTAATATATAACATGCAATCTTTTCTTTTTGGGTTGAAATGTAGGACCTTCTATGCAGTTTTTGGAACTATTTCTAGTGCATACTGGGAAAATAGTTAATGTAAGGGAGCACGAGTGATGACTCCCAATTTATCCCCTTCAACTTTGGAGCTTGGTGACTAAAGTTTTCAACCTATACATTTTGGAAATATTGTCTTGGCTTTTTAATTTTTACCCTTTTGTCACCCTTTTTCGTATAGAATTGGCCTCTGTGTCATTGGGCCTTAAGCCCACTTAGGTTCTTGTCTCTTCCAGAGTGTTCTTTAAGGAGTGCTGGTGTATCGCCTCCTTGTCTCCTGTTAATGGCCTATCGTGTGTAAATTTTTCTTTTTTCTTAAGGCCTCGTAGTATGGGTAATTATGTCCCTGCTTTTTCTTTATAGTTCTTAGGGTAACTGTGTCTACCTTTTGCTTCCCTTTGGGAAGAGGAACGGCCAGAACTAACAAACAGTTAAGTGGTGTTACATCATGACAGTGCGAGACCACACTCATCAGAAGTTGCGGTCTTCTGGTTGTGAAATGTTACCTCTCCAGACATACTCTCCTGATATCGTTCCATCAGATTATTATCTATTTCTCTCTCTCTCTCTGCAGACGTTTATGAATGGTAAACACCTTGCTTTGTTGGAGGGCTGCAAAAGTACCATCGAACAGTTCACCCAACAGAAACCCGCATTTTTTTGGGAAACTGATATTTTAAGCTACCCGGTAAATGGCAAGGAGCCATTGGTAATAGTCGTCAGCATCGTGTCGGGAGGATTTCCAGCACGTAAAATAACTTCTAAAGGACAAATTCTGACACTTCGCTGTCTCCGTAAACCTTAAAAATAGTCATTGTTTCGTAAAACCAATAACATTATCAGATTATTATTATTATTATTATTATTATTATTATTATTATTATTATTATTCAAATATTTAATGGTAGTGGCAGGCATGTTGTGGTATTTACTTATCATATTAAGTCTGAGATGATTATGATGTCATTGGATTTACGTCCCACTAACTACTTTCTCGGAGACGCCGAGGTGCCGGAATGTAGTCTACCGACACGAGACAGACGTATTTGACCACCTTCGAATACCACCAGACTGTACCAGGATCTAACCTCCCAAGTTGGGGTCAAAAAGGCAGCGCCTCAACCGTCTGTGCCACTCAGCCCGACAGTCGAGATGCAGTTTTTACCACAAATTACTGGAATTGTGGAACTTAAGATTCGACTTTATTCAAAGTCATCCTCAGCTTTCTGCAGTGTGAAGGTCTGATGACAACACAGGTTACTAATAAAAGAAAATCGGTTAGTGGATATCACACAGTGATCAGGATAGGAAATCTGTTCTTTAATACACCTTTGTTGGCTATTTTAACACACTTTAGTGTTTTTATTATTAAATTCTTTAGAAATAATAAAAATACTTGGTTTCAGTAATGAAGAATTGTGAAATGCTGATGTGGATTTAAGAAATGCCAGTTTGTTATAACCTGTTTTGTGAAGTCCGGCTTTGTGGGCTTGAGTAATTTCCATGATCTAATATGTTCTTTTGTCCTGATGTAAATATTTCGCCCTGCCTGGCTGAAGTAAACAGAGTTGCAGTCACCGCAGTGTAATTTATCTGCGCCCTTTCTGATCTTCTCTACTGGTGTTATCCTTTGTTTTCGATCATTTTGAAAAATGAGAATTACATTTGAACGCTACTGCATAGCCTTCCCTTTGTAGACTTCCAGTTTTCAGACATTGGATTGTCGTATGGTATAACTGTCTACTGTTTCATCTCATGACGGAGCTATGAGTACAGTGAAATGATATTTAAGGTAATATAATATTGCAAATGTCAGGAGGGTACTCGGCATGAGGAGATAAAGGCTATGTTAGACATGAACTCGATGGATGAAGCTGTACGCATAAACCGGTTTCGGTGGTGGGGTCATGTGAGGCGAACGGCGGAGGATAGGTTACATAGGAGAATAATGGATTCTGTTATGAAGGGTAAGAGAAGCAGAGGGAGACCAAGACGACGATGGTTAGACTCAGTTTCTGACGATTTAAAGATAAGAGGTATAGAACTATATCAGGCCACAACACTAGTTGCAAATAGAAAATTGTGGCGACGGTTAGTAAATTCACAGAGGCTTGCAGACTGAACGCTGAAAGGCATAACGGCCTATAATGATAATGTATGTATATATTATGCCCTTTTTCGATATTCAGAATATATCTTATTTCCAATATCTGTAGTCTACACAAAATTTGATACGTCACAAAAATACGTAGGCACATACATTGCACATTAAATTGGCCTAACTTCTTCTTCTGCTTATACTTCCTCTGATGTCTCTTTTCTCACACCTATGGGGTCGCGGGTGCCAACTGTGTCGCACATATGGACTTGGCTCTGTTATACGACCGAATGTCCTTCCTGACTCCAACCCTCTGTGGAGGGATGTAATCGCTATTGCATGTTTATGTGATGGTTGGTAGTGTGGCGTGTTGTCTGGATAAGAAGAGGTGAGAGTTGGGACAAATACAAGCATCCAGCCCCCGAGCCAGAAAAATCAATCAAACGCGATTATAATACCCCACTCGACCAGGAAGAGAACCCGGGACCATTTGAACTGAAGGTCTCTACGCTGACCATTCAATCTAGGACTCGGACGTTAAACATACCTAACATTATTATTATTATTATTATTATTATTATTATTATTATTATTATTATTATTATTATTATTATTATTTGTTTGTTTGTTTGTTTGTTTGTTTGTTTGTTTGTTTGTTTGTTTGTTTGTCTCTGTACAACTATATTCTGATGAAGCTGTCTTCCTGCACTTATGGAGAACGTGGATATGGCCCATGAAAGTTCGGTTGAAATTTGCCCGTATCGCCTTCAACAAAATGATCCATATTGTTACTAATGTAGATGTCTATGCACAGTTTTGGATACTATTTACGCTGACGTGTGCATATTGTAAATTAAATAATAAATAATAATTATCGAGAAGAGATATGAAAAGGAGTCTCCGGAACACAAACCGGATGTAATACTCTCGGATTTGTGCACAGCGAGTATTAAGTGAATATACCTATTTCCAGTACGTGCAATGTATACACAGTGAGGTATGTCACATAAATTCTTAGGATCGCATCTTATATTTAAGCTACATACACGATGTTCTTGTACTTTCGCATTTTCATTTGCTCTACATTGGCTTTGAGTAATTGAGGGTCTCGTATGATCTAGCCATGTTCTTAATTCTATATTACTACTTTCTGTTTTATTCAGCCTTGTTATTGAACGAATTATATTTAAATGCGGTACTAAGCAAAGCAAAGTCACCTCCGTACAGGCCATGAAGGCCCTTGGTGGAGTGGAAAGTAAAGTCTTCCACCATTGTTAACCTCGGCACATGATGGGGTAGAGTGGTTAGCTCTACGCCCGGCCGCCTTTTCCCCCAGGAATTAACCTGGTACTCATTTGTGGTGTAGGCTGAGTGAACCTCAGGGGCATATGCACCTCCGGAAGTGGAAATCTCGTTTCTTAAATTTTACGACTTCGTGGCGGGGATTCGAACCCACCGCCTCGGCCAGGCAGCCCCATTAAATGCAGTATTACTAATGCTGAACATCTTTAATACCGATCGAGCTGGCCGTGCGGTCGGGGTCTTGCAGCTGTGAACTTGCGTTCGGGAGGTAGTGGCAGCCCTGAAGATTGTTTCCCGCGGTTTCCAATTTCCACACCAGGCAAATGCTGGAGCTGCACCTTCATTAAGGCCACGCCCGCTTCCTTCCTAGTCCTACCCTTTCCTATCGCATTGTCGTCATAAGATATGTGTGTGTCGATGCGACGTAAAGCCAATTATGAAAAAAAAAACGGCTTAGTAATTTATTATCTGTTGGATGCATACTTCGTTGTTGATTCGTATTGGAGATGGCCATATTTCAACTATCTTGCAGCACTTTATGAAAGGAAATGCCTTTCTTTAAGTGTCCCAGTCAGGGTCATCATGCAGAATACTGGATTCAAGAAGTAGGTAACATGGTGCCCTTAATATGATGAGTGATACATCGATGTTTTTAGTCTCATTTATTTCTTTATTACGAAAGGAATTGTTAGTGCTTAAGACATTTTAGTCGTGTAATGGACACTGTTAATTTTAATGGATGGATGTAAATGATATTGCTAGAACTTGGTTCCCAGTGTTAGTAGTTGTGCGCTGGACTGTGGATTATCAAAGCGGTACACTTCCAGTAATGAAATACAGCCAGGTGCCCTGGTGTTGTAACTCACGCCTAATTCTCGTTGTAATGGACAAGTTAATCTTAATCACGGCTATGATGTATTGAAGAGTCAGACGGGTCGGGCGAAGAAGATACGTACAACTGCAAAGGCCCATCATTAATTTGTTCAGGTAATGGGATTAATAGTTGTTACCTGTGTCTGAGAGTTATTACAAGGGAGTGTGGTGTAGTCCACTGAAATGGAGTGGATTTGTATTTTCATTTGCTGTGTACAGGGTTTGATCGATCAAGGTCTCGTGTGATCTAGCCCCGTTCTTAACTACGCTGTGTTTTATTGAAGCTCATCTTTGAATGAGTGGAATTTAAATGCGATCCTACCGATTCCGGACAGCCGTAATAATTTATTCAAGTGTAATGGACGCAGCAGTTGTTCTTGTTTCATTTTGGAGAAGGTAAAATTTCCTAAAAGGTAAATTATGTTTCCTCAGCTCGCTCCAGTTATTTCTGTGGTCACTAGAGTCACTCCCGCTCATTTTGAGTAAGAGGCAGGCATGCTACCCCTACACCACGGGGCTGGCGGAGACATTAACATCGTTAACATAATTTAGTAGTTATTGTTATGGCCTGTTGCGATCGGTTGCAGAGAACTGGAAATGAGGCTCCATGCTGATGCAATTTCGTTTGACACTGGCTTTTTACGTTATCCAGCAAGGGTGCCATATGTGTGTCAAGCCCTCGAGCGATCTAAATCTCACCCCTTGCTTCAAGAACATGTTGACAATGCATCCGCTTTCAGAGAATAAAATATTGCAACTACGGATTTCTTTAATGGAGATGTATGTAAAGTTTTCTGTTGGCAGGGGAGTACGATTTTTAGTTTCTGCGTACGAGACAGTAGAAAGGCAGTTTACTAGTAACTCATATACTCGTATAATGCAGGGTGCGTGCAGAATGCCATCCGATAGGCTCTAATAAACGGGACCAGGCCAGTTAATTTGAGTACAGGAACAAACCATCTAACTAGCAATATTCATCCAGATTGAACTGGAGCAAGTAAAATGATGCCTTTTTATACGACGTATACCACCCAAATATCCCTTGAAATGACGCGAAGTGATCCCGCAGGACATCGTATATCACAGAGTTATATCCTCATTTTCGGTGTCTGGAGGTGAAGGTCTGTATAAATTTGGAGGTCGAATTTTTGCACGCGTACCATACTTCCTTCAATCTTATCGTCGCTCGAAAAGAAAAATGAAACTAAGATCAAGTCGAACGGCAGTGGAGACTCTCACCTGATCACAAAAAGTATATTACGTTACTGTTTCTTACTTGACTCTGGATGAAAACTGGAGTCGTGATCTCTCACATCATAGCCTGAGATTATTGATTAATCGGCCTATTCCGTACGCCTACATATGTACATTTATTTTCCTCATATTTGTTGAAGTTTTAGGGGAATACTGCAAAGTCATTGAGTGCAGGTGGTCTGATAAGTAAAAAAAAATTCACCCCTCTGGCTGTCATAAACGAGCAGGGGAAGAAACTTTGGATGTGGAAAAGAGAAAAATATATTTGTTTTGGATTCAGTAGTCTCATACAAACCTTAAAAATCCTAGCCTGGAAGATTTCCCATATCCTAGCCGTACTTCTTTCAAGTCTTCTCTAAAATATTTACTAACGAGCGAGTTGTCCATGCGGTTAGAGGCGCGCAGCTGTCAGCTTTCATTCGGGAGATAGTGGGTTTGAACCCAACTGTCGACAGCCCTGAACATGGTTTTCCTTAGTTTCCCATTTTCACACCAGGCAAATGCTTAATTAAGGATACGGCCGCTTCCTTCACAATCCTTTCCCATCGTCGCCATAATACATTCTCGGTCAAAGTATTTCTAACGTAACTCATTCTAACACCCGTCTGAAAGAGTGTGAAAACACCGCCGTGCGCGCAGGCAGCAGAAGTGATAGCGTGGCATGCAAGCGCTCGCTGCAGAGAGCCAGCCAAGGCCAGGTGACGTCACTATCGAACTTTCCATCCTTCTATTTCAACACATCAAGAGTGGAATGTGCTATCAAAATTCTAATCACTTCATCGTGTAGCCCCGTATCACAAATTATAATGTACCAAGTTTCATAAAAATCGGCGGAAAGATAGCCGAGTTATCAAAGGTGGAAAATTCGTGAATTTGACACAACATGGTCCGGCCTACAGATATAAAAAGGAGCCCGCTGGGCTAGTAGAAATCCATGTCTTTGTGTATTCCCAGCTGCAACGGTGTGCGGGCCAGTTGTGGAAAGTTATATTCGAGGTCGTTACCCTGTCCGGCTGAGTGCCGATAACAGACGTATTACAAAGTACGAGTGTTCTAGTTTAAATTTCTAAGTGTCAGAGGTGCGAACCTAGGACTCTAACTTCGTGTGAGATAGGAGGTGATAAATTTCTCCAAGTTGTTAATAGTGATTGACTTGTATAAACTGTGACACATGAGTAATAGAATTCGTTTCGTAAAGTGTCGAACTGAAGGGGCTTATATAATAGACATTCTTTCTACAAGTAAACGATCACGAAGTGACTTGCATAATTCATTTCAGTTCGTAGACTGTGCATTAAATTTTTTCACAGGACTGTTTCGCATGAACAGCACTTTAACTTATTCTCTCATGACTGTGCCTTCGTAACAGAATTTATTTTCAGAACTGTACTTAACTCTTCTCATAAAACTGTGCTTTAGAATATTTCACAAGACTGTGCCTCAGTGAAAGAACTTAATTCATTTTCATAAGACTGTGTCTTCGCAACAGTGTTCATTTCACAAACTGTGCTTTAACGTGTGTTCATAAGACTGTGTTTTCGTTACAGCATTGACTGTGTCTCAGTAAAATAATTTGCTTCTTTTCGTTAGACTGTGCCAAAGTAACAGTGTTCATTTCATTTCGTAAGACTGAGCATTAGTGTCAGAGAAGGTTCTAGACTTTGTAAATTGTGTTACCCCATTAACTTAAATTTCGTCGACGAGTGTTTCGAGTGTCGAGTGTTTCGGGCGACAATTATTTCATATTTTTTAACAGTGTTAATCTTTCTTTTCATCATAAACTGTGATATTGAATTAATTTGAATTTCTTCGATAAGTGCATCGAATGACTAACATATTATTTGCGTTGAACCTTATTACGGTGGAACTTGTAAGTTATATAAATAGTGCAATGTAATAATCTTCAGTGCAGTGCGGTAGAGAAGTGTCGTATCAGATCCTATTGACATTCTGTGAGAAGTCTACACACTTCTTTACTCCCTTCATGGGATCTACGTGGAACAAAGTCTAAATTAATTATTCCACGCTGCACGCTGACATCATCAGACGTCAGACTCCCGGGTTCGAGTCTCAGCAGAACTTCAAGGGCCGTCAACCGCCATAGGATAACGTGGTTCCTTGGTGCTGAGAGGAGTTCCATGGTGAGGGGGAAGGAGTGCGACAACGTGGGACATCACCGACGCCGATGCTGAGGGATAGTGTCTCTCCCTACCTCTGCCTGGACTTTCTAAACCCCTACTGCTCATCTGTAAAAGTTGATATAATGTGTCTAACATGAATAAACACAAGGTTCAACTTAATAGGAACTTATTCTACTACCCTTGTCTCTCTGGTTTTCTAGCATGGACCGTACACGCCCTGGCGTCAACCCATGCTCTCTGCTGAATTAAAGTACCGGCGTTTCGATTACAATATATATATAGTACCCTTTTAACGTTTATGAATTTTCAGATGAAATAATTCTCCTTCCTTTTGTCTTTGACTTAAAAGACATTTTTTCGAACGTCACAAGCTATTCTGTTTCTGGTAAAGATGTTCAGCTTTCCTCCCCACATTTTACTGACTTTCCCAAAGGTCTTGTGGTGCCTGACTTCCCATCGCGTTCTTGCCTGGCTATTCTCCTGTCCTCCGCCCTGGAGAAGTGTTCATTGTATCCTCGTTTCCTGTGTTGTACCCACATGGTTACATCCTGGATTCCACAAGCTTCCCTAATTTGTGTGGTCGGAGTTATAACTGTAAGAGTGTATCCGAAGATATTTCTGAGGATCTTCATTTCCACTGCTCATTCTACCATTTTGGTCTTACTACTGGCCGAATACTATGAATACTTCAATCCTAGCTTTTAGGTTCAAATGTTTGTAGCTTCAGATGACATCCTTTCAACTTGGTCTAGTTCTTAAATTCTATCCTGGTATGAGTATATATCAACTCAAAGGGTACTTGCTCGGCATGACTTGATCTGCTTTCGGTTTTGAATACAGAAAAGGAGTGGCAATAGCATAGAATATCAACTCCAACTGAGAGTTTCTGGTAAGATCTTAATTGTGGTAATTTCGATGATTTTTGTTTTTTATTGTATCCTGGAGATAGTGGGTTCGAACCCCGCTGTCGGCAGCACTGAAAATGGTTTCCCGTGGTTTACCATTTTCACACCAGGCAAATGCTGGGGATGTATATTAATTAAGGCCATGGACGCTTCCTTCCCACTCCTAGGCCTGTCCCATTGCCGTCACAAGACCCATCTGTGTCGGTGCGACGTAAAGCAAAATTGAAAACAAAAAGGTTTCTGATGTCACTCAACTTGTAGACTTCAAGAGACGCCGATGTACCAGACATCTGCTCATAAAAATAGTCTTTCAAAGTTTTATTAAATTCACTGAAACAAGTCTCACGGGTTTAGTTGTTCGTGAATGCAGTGCAATGTAAGTAAGTGGTCATATTAAAGATCTTGCAACCCTCAATATTGCGATGTAGAGGGGAGCGCCAAAATAACTATGCTATGCTACCAGTACCTACTTGTTAGGATGGTGATGATGTTAGTTGTAACGTGTTCAGTAGAGAAATCAGTATAATTAGCAAACTATATCAATATTAAATTCAAACCTCCACGTATCTGTTTATTATCAATAATGTAATGGAGAAACCTTTAAACGTGGTTTCACATGCACGTTATATTACTATTGAACTTGAGAATTTGTGAATTTTCTTAATCTAGTGGTCATATTAAAGATGTTGCAAAATTCAAAACTTAAATATCCAAGAAGGGGCCGATGACCTTAGATGTTAGGCCCCTTTAAGCAACAATCATCATCATCATCATCATCATCATCATCATCATCATCATCATCATCATCATCATCATAATCAAATCTCCAGGATTCATAGAAGAGGTAAAAGCACATTTTCCAATCAACACTCATGAGTGCGAAAATAAATATTCGAATAAAGAATAAAGATGATTTTAAATGTGACTGAGAATCAGCACTAGGCTACTGCATCCAACAACTCATCATGAGGTCATTGCTCTGTGACAATCTGCAAACAGTCATTTATTCAGTCGTTTGTGCGGTGAGTGCCACGTAATGCAGCGCCACGCAAACACTTCTATGGGAGATTGAAATCCGCTGCATTCTGATTGTTGAGATATGTAAAGAGGTGACTTCCCGAATGCCAGCTCATGATTACTCCGCTTTAAGTCTAAATTAATATAACATTTGTTCGAACATCCTAGTGGATCTCGGATTTGAATTTTCACTTGATAATTCACATGGCGTCAAGAAGGGCATTCGGCCTTAAGTCCCTGGTAAAAACAGAAAACGTGTTCTGATGATCGCATAAATCTGATGAAAGTTTTTTATTGTGCCTGTATTCTCAATCGTTTTATCAGAAATGTGGAGTGACAGGTTCTGGTGATTATTAGATTAATTTACTGAAGAGGTTTCAGTGTGAAGTCAAAAGCCGAAGAAATATTCTTGGTGGTGGTGATTACTGTTTTAAGATGAAGTACAACTGGGCAACCATCCTCTATTAACGACAGATGGTAAAGGGGTGATTAGTGTTATAAAAGCACGAAACTTATTCAGGCACTTCACTTATGGAGATACTTACCTTGAAACCGAGTTTCACTCAAGACGACCTTAAGAAACAGGAAAAGAGTTTCTGCCGACCATGCTCAAATAACAGCCATTCACCAACTTCTAATAATATTGTCAACAAGGCTCGATGCTCCCCAATCCAAAGTTGCTACGCTTTTATAGTGTAGAAAAGTCGACAAATAGACCCGAATCAACAGATCACAAATCACGACCAGTGACATAAGAAACTTTTTCAAACGTTTCCAAGGTTTCGGAAGTTGTAGGATGTGAAAAGAAACACAGCCTTTTATATATATTCGTAATCCTGAGAAGAAAAAGCGTGTTCCTTGAGCAAGAGAACATTAAATGCTTGTTGGACAAAATCATTTTGTGTTTGGTGGAATTTTAAAGGTCTTGTTTACTCCGAAGCTTTCAAGTGTCCGTACAGTTGATAACGTCGGAGCAACGGTTTTGCTCCAGTACCTGCAAAGGTACCATGCTTTTGCGCCGGAGATTAAAATATTTTTATCTTCACCACATTATTTCTGCACCAATAACCAACTAACGATATATTATTATTGAGCTTGAGAATTTGTGAATTTTCTTAATCTAGTGGTCATATTAAAGATGTTGCAAAATTCAAAACTTAAATCTCCGAGAAGAGATTTAAGAGAGAAGTATCAGTTCAAAAGGCGCTATTTCCACTCTGAGAAAGTTATGGAAAAACGCAAGGAAAGGTATAATGAAGGCACATCGTACGTACCCATTATCGGGTATGGTACAGCTTTCAAGTAATTACATCTTTCCAGCCTGGATTGCTAATGGCATTTGATATTATACTACTACTACATTGCATGCGGACTAAATACTAAAACATATTATGAAGTGGAAATATCGTCTTTTGAATACACACTCCTCAAATGTGGATTTAGAGACTGTTCAAGAGTTTCAGCCTGGTCCTTCATAATTTTATCGGGACAACGATTTTACACTTGTGGATGAACATAATCGAGACCCGGAAATAGTTTTCTTTGAAATGTAACTGGTTCGTTGTTGATGTGTGATTTCATCAGACAGTTCGCATAAATTTCTCACCGCTTTACGTTTATAGGAGTCATGGAATTTCACAAAAGATCATACTTCTCATGTTATTTTCAGTTCTTAATGACCAACTATATTAGCACCATGCATTTTTTTGGTATATGTAAGCTTTCCTGAATATCTGTCCATTCTTAATAAATGAGACATTTCTCCGATTAAAACCTTTTCCTGAAATTTCTGAATGCCAATCAATCACCTGCACTAATCCCACCAATCATGTGCAGTATCATATGGCCATCGACATAATGAATATATGAACAATCTGTGTACTTCCTTACGAAGAGTAGGGAACATACAGATCTACTTGAAAAACACTGAAACACTGAAATATTATACCCTGAATTCTTATATAATTCCTATTGGCGGAAAACCAACAATTTTGCTGCAAACGTGTGGGAACCGACAGTATACTCTATAATTAAGGGTTGATTTGGATTTACAAGGACTTAAGACGACATTTTCCACATTCGGTAATGAGATGGCGTATGGCCTTTAGTGCCTGGAGTGTCCGAGGACAAGTTCGGCCCGCTAGATGCAGGTCTTTTTGATTTGATTTGATGAGGATGAAATGATGATGAAGACGACACATACACCCAGCCCCCATGCCAGCAGAATTAACCAATTATGGTTAAAATTCGCGACACTGCCGGGAGTCGAACCGGGACCTCTGTGACCAGAGGCCAGTACGCTAACCATTTAGCCATGGAGCCGGACACCACATTCAGTAGAGCACGCGCATTACACTATAACAGGGCAATGTTGTAAGACAAGGATTCCCAACATTTTTACGTTCGCGGAACCCTTAGACTTTCGAATCTTTCGACTAAAATTGTTCTTGTCCATGACAGCAGATTCGAGGAAGATGTTAATTAATTTTGAAGACGGTTGAAACATTTGTCCGAAGCCTTATTCTCTAATCTAGGATAAACATTTTCAACTAACTTCGATGCTGACAGAGAGATGAATGAAATTATGTAATCTAATATAATGGAGTTCATTTTGCATGATAGTCATAGTTATTTGATTTTGTTAGGTAGATATTATGATTTATATGAATGTGAAGATTTAAGCGGTTCCATGGCTAAATGGTTAGCTTGTTGGCCTTTGGTCCAGAGGGTCCCGGGTTCGATTCCCGGCCGGGTGGGGGATTTTAACCTTGTAGGGGCTGCCTTGCCGAGGCAATAAAGGCGTGCTCGGTTCGCCTGGAAGGACGTGGGTTCGAATCCCCGTCAGGAAGTCGTAACATTTAAGAAATGTGGTTTCCACTTCCGGAGGTGCATATGGCCCTGAGGTTCACTCAGCCTACACCAAAAATGAGTACCAGGTTAATTCCTGGGGGCAAAGGCGGCCGGGCGTAGAGCTAACCACTCTACGCCATCACGTGCCGTGGTTAACAATAGTGGAAGCCTTTACCTTCCACTCCTCCAAGGGCCTTCATGGCCTGTACGGAGGTGTCTTTGTCTTTTTTGAAGATTTAAGCCCGAAGGGTTAGCCGGGTGTTTAAAATACACGACTGCAATCAATTTCTCGCTGCAGAAGTCTCATATGTGTTTTATATCTAACGAGGATATCAATTCTTTGTACAGAAACATGTTAATACGAAATCAGTTCTTTATAACATTAGAATTATTACAGTTTCTTTATTTACGTTGTAGTAGTAAGTATACTCTATAATATTTCTAGCTATATATCATAATTGCATGTTTTTGGGCTACATGGAGAAGTCTACGAGGTATTGTAGGCCATGAATTGTCCAAGTGAACAGAAATATTATGTTGTATTATAACTAATTGCTCATTTTTCTTCAATGCATAGGTCTGTTCAAAATAAGCTATGTAATAATATAATAAAGCTATTCAAATATCTTCTTTTATGTCATAGAAATAAAAGAGCCACATAATAATGTGTTATTTTGTCTTTGTATTTGACAGGAAATAATCACTCACTTCGTGATACAGGTACGTTGCGAAGGCAGTGATCTAGAACAATATGTCATGAAGTGTGCGATGAAGTTACTTTATTGCTGTAAAACAATTTTATTTCGAAATATCCAGAGAAGGCTAAATTTTCAGAAGCAAAATTGTTTAGTAAACGCGTAGATTTTTGTTGCGGCAATAGCTAAAGTATTTTTCAGGTAATCTGCTGTTATGTTGGACGGAAAAGTTCATTTACTGTGTAGGGTGGAGACCGTACCCAGATTGAGCACCAACAATCGAACTGACCTGGGTTCAGGGCATGGCGTTGCTGGTTGACATTGGGAGGTATGTGAGTGAGTCAAGGTGGAGTTTCTGCACAGAACAGGCTAGCAAGGGCAGTAGTTCAGTTCAACGCATCTGGCGTAAGGGGCACGTGAACTAACCTCCTTAGGAAAGGAGCCGGGATCTCGTGGGTCGTGGGGCTGGCTAGGGTCCAACGTCCCCAGGCATTGGGAGAAGGGGCGGATATTATCGGCTATTCTGCTGTCGGAACGGAAGCCATTCAATTTCCCGCAAGGCTGGGATAGCCCTCACCATCGTCTTTTTCTCTCTTCCTCCGGTTTACTTACATTTTATTGTAGTTTAGGAACTGCTGAATCTTCCCCTCATCTAATACATTGGGAATTAAGCCTATAAACACACTCGCAACTTCGCTTGTTAAATAAGTTGGAAGTACCTTTAATAAAACTATTCATGAAGCTTTCCTTAACTGAGGTTCTTTCTCGTAGCCTATAGCCACTAATTTAGAGGCTAGAATGCCGCTAATGATCGTCCAGCTACTTGGATGAGTGGTCAGTGTACTAGCCTCTGTTTCAGAGACCTCCGGATTCGATTCGCGGTTGGAGCTGGGATTTTAAATGCGTATGGTTAATTCCTCCGGTTCGGGGAGTAAGTGTTTCTCTTCATCTACATACAACACAACACACTACCAACCACCACAGAAACGCGCAATAGCGTAAAAATTCACGTTTCTGCTTGGGCCATAAGTCCTTAGACTGGTTTGGTACACCACCCACGCCACCCTATTCTGTGCTAAACTTTTATTTCTACATAATTGCTACATCCTACAAATTCATAGATACTGTATATACACTGCTCAAGAAAAATTCAGTAAAGTATATTCATACGTCCATGATACACATACATAGTGAAATGAAAACACAAACCAAACCAAACCAAACCAAACCAAACCAAACCAAACCAAACCAAACCAAACCAAACCAAACCAAACCAAACCAAACCAAACCAAACCAAACTCCACGACACAACAGCTCCGAAGGGCCATGTCCTACCAAGCAACCGATGTTCAGCCCTAAGACCTGCAGATGATGAGGTGTCGTGTGGTCAGCATGACAAATCCTCTCGGTAGTTATTCTTGGCTTCCTAGACCGGGGCCACCATCCCACCTTCCTATAACTCCTCAATTTTAATCACGTAGGCTGAGTGGACCTTGATCCAGCTCTCAGATCCAGGTAAAAATCCCTTACCTGTCCGGGAATAGAACCCGGGGCCTCCGGGTAAAAGGCTGGCATGCTACCCCTTACACCGCGGGGCCGGAGTTGAAATGAAAACACACCAAATAAAAACGAGCATTCTTCTATGCAACAATTAACAATTGAAATGAAAAGCATTCTTTGGACGCTCAATATACGATGTCAATGTACATAATATCATAAACGAAGTGGTACCTGGTCGTACACCAAAATGTCTACGTAATCATTAAGCTCTTAAAAGGTGTATGGCCACTCCTCGCATGGATAACAGATTCACAACGCTTTCTTATTTTCCTGAAAAAGCATCGTACGTTCAATTGACGCAGACGTTCCAACTCTTCAGAAAGAGCGTCTTCAAGGGTTTTAAGTGTTTGCGGTGGTAGATTTCTCGCTCGGATGTGTTGCGCAATTTGGTCACAGATTTGCTCGATCGTATTCAAGTCGGGACTACTGGATTGCCACTCCATTCGTTGCACGAGGTGGTCTTTCAGAAATCTCCGAAATTCCCAATGCACTCTAGCATTACCTTGCGTGACTACCGTGTTTTCTCCAAGTTGCCTCCTCGCGAGGGGAATCACATATGGCACTAAGATATCGTTAATGTACCCTAGAACCGTTAAGGCTCCACTGAGAATTCTCAGATCGGTTTTTCAGGTTGAGACTTCTATCTGCTCACACTTTAAGAGATTCATCTCCATAAGCAACGGTAGATTGAACATCTGCCGGATGAAATAGTACCCCACGTCATTTGCAGACTCGCAGACGATCATCTGAACGATATAACGCGAATGGGATTCATCTATGAACAGTACAGGACGCCAGTGTCTTAGTTATCAGAGCAGATGATCCCTAGCAACCTGTTGTCTCCTACCACGATATCGTCCGTCCTGTGCAGGTACTTGAGCGGGTCTTCAGGATTTTAAACTGGCCTTTGGGAGCCTGTTTCTGACTGTTTGGTCACTAACTTGTACTCCAGAAGCCTGTTGTAGGTCGACGTGTAGTCCTTGTACTGTAACTTGGTAGTTTGGGAGAGCTTATAGACGCAAAAAAGAATTGCACCCTGAGGATATTTTCCTTTGGTCTCCCGTGCCAGGGCTCCTGGCAACACTTCCAGTCTCCTGGAAACGTTTCCACAGATATCAACTCGTATTCTGAACAACTCCTAGCATTTTGGCAATATATCTCTGGGATTAGCCTCTTGAAGCAGTGCAAGCGCATGGGTGGCTTCATTTGACATCACCTGCTTCGCCCGTTGCCAATCTTTGTTCGCACAATCGGCCATGAATTGTAAACACTCCACTGCACACAGAACAACCTCCGAACACACTTTGAAAAGAGACACTCGTACCTTTCAATTGACACTGACACCTCCCAAACATATTATTGCTGAAATGTGGGAATACCCATCTCACTATGCATTGGTACAATGTAGTTAGGAACATCTAAGAATGTGACTAAATTTTCTGCAGTGTAGAACAATGTAAAAGCAAAGCAGTCACCTCCGTACAGGCCATGAAGGCCCTTGGAGGAGTGGAAGGTAAAGGCTTCCACTATTGTTAACCTCGGCACGTGATGGGGTAGAGTGGTTAGCTCTACGCCCGGCCGCCTTTGCCCCCAGGAATTAACCTGGTACTCATTTTTGGTATAGGCTGAGTGAACCTCAGGGCCATATGCACCTCCGGAAGTGGAAATCTCGTTTCTTAAATTTTACGACTTCCTGACGGGGATTCGAACCCACGTCCTTCCGGGCGAACCGAGCACGCCTTTACCGCCTCAGCCAGGCAGCCCCTGTAGAAGAGTGCGGTCCTGAAAATTAAATATTTATTTATTTATTTATTTTCTTATTAATCTTCAACTTGTATCAAGTCCTGATGTATAGCACTCTGGCACTGTGTGGACAATAGTAGAAGCAGGTAAGTTATTATTCGCGTAAAATTCATTTTAAAAGTCGCAAACTGAGATAAAAAGAAAATAGGCCCTACAGCGGTGTATTCCAATAAATTGACACTACAATTTAAAGAAGAGTGAGTGGTACAGTGACTTAATATTACCTTAACTTTGTATATAAAACACCATTAATACTAAATCAAATATAACTTAAATTCACTGGTGGGAAATGAAATCCTAACACCAAGAAGACATTTGTTTGTAGGAATGTAATTTAAGCTAAGCTGTTGTCTAGGTAATATATTTATTTAATTAAACTTTCCAGTTACACATACCGTTATGTGCCAATGTTGAGGGGAGAAATACCGACCAGATATGATAGGCCGAAACATACTGATTCACAGCACATGTATCACTTGGAGCGAAAATTCTTTTATATAGTTCATACAATACTTAACCTTAGATGACAAAAGCTCTCTGCTCAGATTTCTAAGCTGAAATATTATCACATTGCTGTTTTTATAGGCGCAACGCCGATCTGCTGAACACAACCTATTATGTTGAAAGTTTATTTCGAGTACAATGCGGTCGTGAAAATTGAATATTCATTTATTTTCTTATTAATCTTCAAGTTCTATCCAGTCCTGATGCATAGCACTATGGCACTGTGTGACCAATAGCAGAAGCAGGCAAGTTATTATTCGCGTAAAATCAATTTTAAAAGCCACAAACTGAGATAGTGAAAAGAAAATGGGCCCTACAGTAGGCTTACGATAGACACTGCATGTGAATTTATTTCCACATTGTAAAGGTATCACTGAAGGATACATGAAAAGCAAAAAGTTCGGAGTCATAAGCAGAGAAATGATTTTTAGGCAGGAATAAAAAAAAAATAATAATAATAATAAAAAAAATAGAATGCAAACGTATTTAACCGAGGCGCATGGATTTGCTACCCGCACAACGTTTCTGCAGTGAGAGTTGCTTACATATTTGCGCTCTGAACTGTCAAAACCCCTAAAATTCATGCAACTCGCTTACATAACTGTAGAGCGGTTAGATGATAATTGCGCCTTGTTCAAGTACGTTTTCATACTAATCTATTCGTGCCTAAAAATCTTCTCCCTACTCATAAGATACGGTACCTACAGACTGATGTGGGAGCCGAACCATAGGGACAGGAATTTACACTTCTAAACAATCGAAGCACGATCATCTTGGTGAAAACATAGTGACGAATTTAGTCAGCAGAACGTCTGAGTAGGTTTTAGTTCTATAACCATTATTTAGAATTGCTTTACGTCACGCCGACATAGCCCAGATAGGTCTTATGGCGACGATGGGATAGGAAAGGCCTAGGAGTGGGAAGGAAGCGGCCGTGGCCTTAATTAAGGCACAGCTCCAGCATTGGCAT
This sequence comes from Anabrus simplex, assembly GCF_040414725.1. Lineage (NCBI taxonomy): Eukaryota > Metazoa > Arthropoda > Insecta > Orthoptera > Tettigoniidae > Anabrus > Anabrus simplex. Next base: position 104,981,897 of record NC_090271.1, on the reverse strand, counting down.
GGTGTGAAAATGGGAAACCACGGAAAATCATCTTCCGGGCTGCCAACAATGGGATTCGAACCCACTATCTCCCGGTTACAAGCTCACAGTTGCACGCTCCTAACCTCACGGCCAACTCGCCCGGTGAGTTATATTCTGGAGGAACATGAGTGTATTGGAGTTCATCTTGTACATAGCCTACTAAAATTTGTCTACAGCAGAACTTTGAAAGTTTCGAGATAGTTCTTTATTCGCAGAGCAGGTGTGGTGTAAGAAAATGATGCTACGCCCCCCCCCCCCGTCTACTGTGCATAATATTTTGTGAGAGAGAAACAATGCCACGAGTTCTGTTCAATCTATTTGATGACTTTCCCTGCCGGCAGGCGGGGTTTGTTGTTGTAGCGAATGAAATGTCTGTCGCACGAGCGACTGCAGGTTACGAAACAAGAAGAGAACTATTATTCCACGTTGCTCCCGGTGATCTGGCGCTGTAGAATTACAGCTCTCCCGTGTAATGGTCTTCCCGTTTCTGGCGAGGAAGAACCTAGGTTTCTGTCATAATTGATACTAAGCCCCCCTAAAGTAAAATTTTACGGTTTATAGCTATGTTAATATGGTGCATGAAATGCATATCTTCTCAGTCAATCTGTATTCAGTGGTGCCGCCTATTAGAGTCCTGAAACGCTTTTCAGGAGAAAAAATCGTCACGGAGGAAAGTATTCACTTAGTACTTATATGATCCTGCAAGCACCCGTGGCTCAGGCGGCAGCGCGCCGGTCTCTCACCATTGGGTACCGTTGTTCAAATTCTGGTCACTCCATGCGACATTTGAGCTGGACAAAGTGGAGGCGAGACAGGTTTCTCTCCGGGTACTCCGGTTTTCTCTGTCATCCTTCATTCCAGCAACTCTCTCCAATATCACTTCATTTCATCTCTCAATCATTAATCTTTGCCCCAGAGGAGAGGGACAGGCATCGGCAGCCGGCACAATTTCCATCCTTGCCGCTAGATGGGGGCTTCATTCATTCCATCCCTAACCCGGTCGAATGATTGGAAACAACATGTGGATTTTCATTTATATGACCTTACTACTGGACGCTGGAAGTTGAACATTTATGAAAAGTATGATTTCATTAAAAATTTAGTAAAGATAATACTAACCATACTGGTTTTTACGTTCTACTGTATACTTTCCGGAGACGCCAAAGTGAAGGAATTTCGTTCCGCAAAAGTTATTTTACGTGCCAGTAAATCTCTCGACACGAGGCTGACATACAGTAATGGAATGGCGTATGGCTTATAGTGCCGGGAGTGTCCGAGGACAAGTTCGGCTCGCCAGATGTAAGTCTTTTGATTTGACGCCCGAATGTGACCTGCGCGTTGTAATGAGGATGAAATGATGATGAAGAAGACATTTACACCCAGCCCCTTGCCAGCTAAATTAACCAATTATGGTTAAAAATCCAGACCCTGCCGGGAATCGAACTCGGGACCTCTGTGATCAAAGGCCAGCACGCTAACCATTTCGCCATGGAGTCGGACTGACGTACAATATTTGAGCACCTTCAAATACCACCTGAATGAGTCGTGATTAAATCCATCAACTTGAGCTCAGAAGTCCAGCGCTCAACTGCCTGAGCTAGCCAGCCTGGCAATATTTTTTTATAATCTACTCCCTAATTTAAATAAATTTATTTTTCCATGCTCTGTCAAATTTTATCAATTTATGTTCTTCAAATAACTTTTTTACAACTTGCCTTACGTCGCACCGGCACAAATAGGTCTTACGGCGACGATGGGATAGAAAAGGGCTTGGAGCGGGAAGGAAGCGGCAGTGGCCTTAATTAAGGTACAGCCCCAGCATTTGCCTGGTGTGAAAATAGGAAATCACGGAAAACCATCTTCAGGGCTGCCGACAGTGGGACTCGAACCCACTATCTCCCCGATGCAAGGACTCTGCGCGGGACTATAGACCCTAAAGTTACGCCCCTGACCTCAGAAGTTGTGGGGTTTAGTGATTATCTCTACGTCCGGTCGCCTCTGCCCCCAGGAATTAACCTTGTACTCATTTTTGGTGTAAGCTGAGTGAACCTCAGGGCCATGCGCACCTCCGGAAGTGAAAATTTCGTTTCTTAAATTTCAGCTTTCTGACGGGGAATCGAACCCATATCCTTCCGGGTGAACCGAACACGCCTTTACCACCTCGGCCAGGCAGCTCCTTGTTTTCCTATAACACCACTTATTATGCACCACACTACTCTGTGAAAAAGTCGATTGCTGTCGGCAGTGAGTATCGCATAAACAAGCAAGCCTTTTTACTGTACTACATTATTTCACATGCGAAGTTGGTTGTTAAATTTACTGTCTGAATACACTCAGATTTGAATACCAAACCGCGGCCATTGCGAATGGAAGAACAAAACACTTCGCATCCGTGTGGTCACCATTGCCAACGTAATTTATTAAAAGAACCGCTATCCTTTTAACTCCAAGGTATGTGCACGCACTATGGACTGTAGTACTCTGATCCAGAGAAATCTGACGTTGTTGGCTGTTAAAATGTAACTAATTGCAAACTGGGATGTTATGTTTACTTTTTAGTACACTCAGATTTGAACAACAATTCACGGAATTACGAGTGGACGAACAAAACACTTCACACCTGCGTAGTCACTATTGCCAGAATAAATTTTTAAACCCCTAAATATTGTTTATTTAATTTTTTAAATTTCAAAATGTATAAACAAACATTTCAAGTTATGAGTACTTTTCCGCACTTTTTGATTTTATAACGAATCGAATCACATGTTTCGTATGTTCTTAAGGGCAGAATTTTTTCATAATTTTCCGTAAGCTACGGAATTAGATACACATAATTCCATATCACATTATTTTTATGATTACTGTTACTAACATTATTAACCCTGGAAGCCATTTTCACATACAATATATTTCGGAGAGGAGGAGGATTACAGATCATCGCCCGCCTCTACGGTTTTCAATATCTACTAGGAAGAGACTCCTGTTTAGCTACGGTCTGAAAATGAAGGTTCTCCTTCAAAGTGTTACATTTTGGAGATCTCACTGTCAGTGGAGGATATATAATACACCCCCAGTTTTTATGTCAAGCGGTTTTGTTTCCGGATCTAACCCTTGGGGCAAGAATATTTTTTGTTTTTGGGTCTTAACCCCAATTTGATCCCTGATGGATGATATTTTCAACCAAATCTGACACCGTGGTAATCCCGTACTAGTCCCGTTGGCGGAAAAAAAAAATCATTATGAGAATGCTGGCAGGTGGGAAGGAGAGGTGGTGGTATACAATTTCTAATCGTTATATTGTGTGCCAAAGGCATGTGTTCAATTCTAAACCTCCGTTGTGTTAATATGGAGTGAGGGTATATGACGCTGTTGACGAAGATTTCGTCCGTTGGAAGGCTACGTTAAGCCTTGAACAGACCCATTGTGTATTATTCAACAGGAGTAGGCTATGTGCCGACACCGCCTTCACCCTCTTCGTACCTCTTCATCATCATTGTTGTAACAACAACAACAACAACAACAACAACAGCAATTATACAAGTGATGAGAGAAGTAAGCTCACCGGACAAAAAAAGGTCATCCTAGTGCGCAGGCACAGATGGATAGTTAAGTCTGTACAAATGGTGTAGCTAGTGGCTTTACGTCGCACCGACACAGATAGGTCTTATGGCGACAATGGGATAGGGAAGGGCTAGGAGTGGGAAGGAAGCGGCCGTGACCTTAATTAAGATACAGCCCCAGCATTTGCCTGGTGTGAAAATGGGAAACCACGGACAACCATTTTCAGGACTGCCGGCAGTGGGGTTCGAACCTACTATCTCCCGAATACTGGACACTGGCCGCACTTAAGCGACTGCAGTTATCGAGCTCGGTGCAGCGAATGAGTCCCGTACTTAACCGCATGCGCATTGCCTATACGTGAGCTTAAGGCAGTAGCGATCAGTGAGATATTGATGTTTCAAGCGGACAATGTACGTCAACACGGGTAAAGATGTAAGGATGTGACAAAGTGGCAATCGTGTTCGGTCGTGCCCATGGCCATACGGTGCGTGAAGTGTGTGCAAGCAGTGGTGTCCTACACCTGGCCACGAAACACGACGCCAGAATCGTGGGCTGAAGAGGATCCTGACTGAGAGGGTCCGGAGACGCGTTTCACGGTTTGTGAATCAAAATCACTTCCAGACTTAACAGGAATGTTTACATTCAGTAAATGAAGGTCCATCCCAACCTGTTAGCGAGAGAACATTGCGACGGAAACTGCATGCAATGAACATTTGGAGTCGAGCACCTTGTAAGAGGCCATTGCTCACACAAACACATAAAGCGGCGCGTCTTCAATGGGCTAAAAATCATCGAATGTGGACAGTAGCTGACTGGCGGAACGTGATGTGGTCTGGCGAATCACGTTTTTACCTGTATTCCAATGACGCACGTCGTCGAGTGCACCGCAGGCCAAATGAAGCAGTTCATCCTGGATGTGTGCAAGATCATGTTCAAGGCAGAGGTGGGTCTGTGAAGTTTTGGACCTGTTTTTCGTATCATGAATTGGGTCTGATCACTGAGGTGGCCATTAAAATGAGCCAGCATGTTTTTGAATGATCAGGTGTTGCATTTCAGTCAACATCTGCAAGATGAGTATGCTATTCACACCCCAACTTTTCAAGATGACAAGAGCAAAGTTCATCGGACTGGACGTGTATGTGACTGGTTTCAGGAACACTCCCCCACCCAATTACATATCGATCGGCCTGCAAAATTACCTGGCTTGAACCCCATTGATAATCTGTGGGACATGTTGGAACAGTGGGTAGAACGTCGACAACACATTCCCGCAATTTGGTAGAAATGCGCGTTCAAATCCTCAGCGAGTGGCTTAACCTGGATGCAACGTACCTGTACAATCTTGCGGACTCACTTCCTAACCGAATCCAGGCGGTTATCGAGTCCAAAGGCAGAGTTACACGGTATCAAATTATGCTTGTAATGATTTCTTCAGGGGTGACTTATCTTTTGTCCAGTGAGCTTATTACTCCGTTCTTCTTCCTAATCTGTTTTCCCTCCAGGGTCGGTTTTTCCCTCGGACTCAGCGAGGTATCCCACCTCTACCCCCTCAAGGGCAGTATACTGGAGCTACAGACTCTGGGTAGGGAGATAAAACTGGGGAGGAGGACCAGTACCTCGCCCAGGCGCCCTCACCTGCTGTGCTGAACAGGGGCCTTGTGGAGAGATGGGGATATTGGATGGGACAGGCAAGGAAGAGGGAAGGAAGCGGCCGTGGCTTTAAGTTAGGTACCATCCCGGCATTTGCCTGGAGAAGTGGGAAACCACGGAAAACCACTTGCAGGGTGACTGAGGTGGGAATCGAACCCACCTCTACTCAGTTGACCTCCCGAGGTTGAGTGGACCCCGTTCCAGCCCTCGTACCACTTTTTAAATTTCGTGGCAGAGCCGGGAATCGAACCCGGATCTCCGGGGGTGGCAGCTAATCACGCTAACCACCACACCACAGAGGCGGACTTATTCCTCCGTACAAAATATGTTAGATTAAATTTATCTGCAAAAAAGTTAATTATAATATTATACTGAAACCACAAAGCAGTATGAAACCGTATGACGAAGCAGTTAGTAAGAATATAATGATCTAAAGTATATATTGGTTTCATATGTTCTAATCATTATTGTTTGGAATGTAACACTTTTCATATTTCAAACCTGTTCATTCTATATAAAATTGCTTTTTTTTTTTTTTTTTGCTAGTTGTTTTACGTCGCACCGACACAGATAGGTCTTACGACGACGATGGGACAGGAAAGGGCTAGGAGTGGGAAGGAAGCGGCCGTGGCCTTAATTAAGGTACAGCCCCAGCATTTGCCTGGTGTGAAAATGGGAAACCACGGAAAACCATTTTCAGGGCTGCCGATAGTGGGGTTCGAACCTAGTATCTCCCGAATACTGGATACTGGCCGCACTTAAGCGACTGCAGCTATCGAGCTCGGTTGTATAAAATTGAGTATTGGTATTCAGAAATCATTAAAAATATTGATGAAATAAATGCTTCACAATGACCCCATGGAGCAGATAAACTCAGTCAAGAGTAATCGAAAAACTATTGTTAGCTCTGGACTATAGTAAGAAAATGGGAGGGGTGGATAAAAATGACACACAACTCCTCAGCTACAAAAGTGCTTGAGAGTGTGTCAAGAGGTATTACCACAAGACTGAAATGGTTTGCCCGAAAGCCATTATCCTCTACAAGAAGAAAAGGTAGAAAATTTAAAGACTGGATTTCAAGTGGCACTCGGTGGGAACTTATTATGAGACGAAGTGGTGGAGCCTTTAATGGGTCGATCTTCTAATTCTACAAGACCTTCTCGTCTCCGTAGTCACTGCTTCCTTGAAGATATTCCCTGCACAGTTTCAAGGAGAAAAGCTCTCCGGAGATGTCTTGTGTACTGATTCTCAAGGTAAAGAGGAAAGAAACTGTAAAGAATACACAGGAGTTCATTTTACAGCTCTGCCACGTAATTTGAAAAGTGGTACGAGGGATGGAACGCTTCGCGAGGTCAACTGAATAGAGGAAGGTTCGATTCCCACCGCAAATATCCTCGAAGTGTTTTTCTGTGGCTTCCCACTTGTCCTCCAGGTAAATGCCGGGATACTACCTACCTTACGGCCATCGTCGCTTCCCTCTTCTTTGTGTATACTTTCCGAACTTCCCATCCCCTCAGAAGGCCCCTGTTTAGCACAGCAGGTGAGGCCACCTGGGCGAGGTACTGGTCCTCCTCCTCAGTTGTTTCACCGACCAAATGTCTCACAATCGAGGACCCTGACCTTGAGGCGGTAGAGGTGGGATCCTTCGCTAAGTCCGGGAAAAATAAACAACCCTGGAGGGAAAACGGAGTAAGAAATAAATAAATAAATAAATAAATAAATAAATAAATAAATAAAGAAAGAAAGAAAGAAAGAAAGAAAGAAAGAAAGAAAGAAAGAAAGTAAAAGAAAGATCATGCTGTTGACCTGACTGTGAAATAGCCTTATGTGTAATACTTTTTCCCCCGGTAATAACACAGAGAGAATAATATACAAAAGCTATAGTCTTCTGGATGTATTACAACGTAAATGATATTTTTAACCTTTTACTGAAATTTATTAAACATGACTGTAATTATTTTGTACAGATTTCTGAAGAAATATTAAATATCACAAAAATAAGTCCACAGTACCCAAGGCAGGTTAACTGATTTAGTACCCAGTTAAGTTAAGACCAATAAATATGGTTCATTAAGACAGCTCTGTTATGGCAAGTATGTTTACAAAGACTTCATTGAGCCCAAAATATTTACAGAAGTCAGCAAAATATTCAGGGATGGTCCCCCTGGCTCCTGTCACTAGGCCCGTCATAATCATTGATTCAAGATGGTACTTTTTTCGAAATAATTTGACTGTTTCAAAAAATAAGGTTCCTAGAAGGAAACCATAATTTAATTTCATCGATTGCAAATGGTTCGCCTCTGTAGTGTAGTGGTTAGCGTGATTAGCTGCCACCCCCGGAGGTCCGGGTTCGATTCCCGGCTCTGCCACGAAATTTGAAAAGTGGTACGAGGGGTAGAACAGGGTCCACTCAGCCTCGGGTGGTCAACCGAGTAGAGGTGGGTTCGATTCCCACCTCAGCCATCCTAGAAGAGGTTTTCCGTGGTTTCCCATTTCTCCTCCAGGCAAATGCCGGGATGATACCTAACTTAAGGCCACGGCCGCTTCCTTCCCTCTTCCTTGCCTGTCCCATCCAATCTTCCCATCCCTGCACAAGGCCCCTGTTCAGCATATCAGGTGAGGCCGCCTGGGCGAGGTACTGGTCATTCTACCCAGTTGTATCCCCGACCCAAAGTCTGAATCTCCAGGACACTGCCCTTGAGGCGGTAGAGGTGGGATCCCTCGCTGAGTCCGAGGGAAAAACCGACCCTGGAGGGTAAACAGATTACGAACGAACGATTGCAAATGTTAAAATAATAATAATAATAATAATAATAATAATAATAATAATAATAATAATTGAGATACAAGTTAAACATAGGCAAGGACACGACGTCCCAGAAATACAATACAATGATACCTTGTATTTACTGCTTTCCCCTCAAGGGCTCACAACTTATAAGCCCTAATCCCCCCTGTGCGTGGAAGCGTTAGAAAAATACCTACGATATCTCCTACTGTCATAAAAGGCGACTAAAAGAGGCCCCACGGGATCTGAACTTGGGAATGTGGGTTGGCGATCACGAGGTCCTTAACTGAATCCTGGCATTGTTTCCACTTACTTGTGCCTGGCTCCTCACATTCATCTATCCTATCCGATCTCTCTTGGTCAACTTTTGTTCTTTTCCAGCTCCGACGGTAATAGAGCATTCGAAGCCTAGGGAGTCTTTTATTTTCAAGTCCTTCGTGGCCCTTGTCTTTCTTTGACCGATACTGTCATTTTTCGAAGTGTGGGATCCCTTCCTCTGATTAGTGTTAATAGAGGATGGTTACTCGTTTGTACTTCTTCTTAAAGCAGTAATCACCAACACCACCACCACCACCACCTCTTACAAGTCGTAGGTGGCAGTATGGAGGTCCTGCTAAGTTTCCTTCGTTTATTCTCTAAGCCAGCAAACTATTCCTTTTGTCCAACTTAAATTGCACAACTAGTTCTCTTCGGAGTCTGTTGGTGTTACGTTCACACGGCTTTTCACTTGCCAACCTCTCATGCTTCTTTTCTATAAGGATTATTCGGTTGAAACATAGACAACACTTTTAAACACTGGAAATCAAATGGCGTATGGCTTTCAGTGCCGGGACTGTCCGAGGACATGTTCGGCTCGCCAGGTGCAGGTCTTTTAATTTGATACCCTTAGATGACCTGCGCGTCGTGATAAGTTTGAAATGATGATGAAGATGACACACACACCCAGCCCACGTGCCAGCGGAATTAACCAATGCTGGTTAAAATTTCCGACTCTGCCGGGAATCGAACCAGGCACCCCTGTAACCAAAGGCCAGCACGCTAACAACTTAGCCATGGAGCCGGCCAGCACTGGGAAGAACTGACTATACAGCCAAGAGATGACACACTGCATGACTTTTGATGTAACAGCTCAGAATGTGGTCAGTCTGAGTCAAGCATCCGCGAAGTAGAGGGAAGACTTGAAGCAACGAATACAACATTGCATGATTCACTTCTTGTACTAACAAGGTGCTTTGACCGGGGAAATTGTCTCGAGGTGTGTTTGTGCTCCACGTTAACGCATGTCAACACGGTTTCAGGGGCTCTTAACTTGCGAGCGTGAGTAAGCAGCCACGGGCCCCTTAGCTGAGTCAACTGATTCCACTTCCTTGTGCCAGGCTTTCACTTTCACTTATCATATCCGACATCCATTGTTCTTTTTTGACGCCGACTGTATTTAGTGGGGAGGCCTAGGGGTTCTTCCATTTTCATGCCCTTCGTGGCTCTTGTCTTTCTTTGACCGATACTTTCATTTTTCGAAGTGTCGGATCCCTGACCCAACCGGGAATCGAACCTGGGTCGCCGGATTACAGGCGGACGCGTTGCCCCCTACACCGCGGGGTCAGTGCAGTTGGTCAGCTTGTATAATTTAAGATCACATCTGTACAGGAAGTGAAGAGCTAGCTAGCACGCGTTCATCAGAGTGGATTTTTTCTTTTCTTTTAAGTTTTCTCTCGCATTTGTGAGAGAGCCTTAAAGTCTTTGTCTGGGATGGAATGTATACCCCTACTCCAAGTTTCATTACTTCACGTCACAAAGCTCTCCTCTAGGCTTGCAGAAAGTATAAATGACAAGACGCGCCATGATATATGATTAACTAATGGAGCTGTGCAGGAGACGCTACATGGAACATAACTATGAGAGTACGCATGAGCAAACAGCGACAGAACCTCTCACTTACCGCACAGCTGTTTAACTCCAAACAGCGGGGTTGACTTCAAGGAGCACCTCAGTTTATATGACTTTCCGCTCTCACATTTTCAGGTGATGCATTAACAAAATTATCGCATCTACGGAGAAACTTTCTTAAATAAAACCCTTACTCGCACGGTTTGTAAGAGGTATTTGGCTTACCAGGATGACTGCTGATTAAGGAAACAGCCAACTCACGATAACTCACGATATACACTCAGGAACGTTTCATGGAACGTAATATTTTATACAGGGTGGTCTGAAACAATGTGAAACGGATATATGAGATTTAGAGTGTTGGTCATAGTGATACATAAATGAAAAAATAATTACATATCTCATGGCGTTGTCATATTATCAGCTGCTAAGGTTAGCCAATCAGATTGTTTCGCGGGCGACTTCAGATGGGCTTTGTGAGGCAGTGTTGATAAATCTGCACGTAGCTTATGGCCGGGCTTGTGAGCTCCAATATAAGAAATAAACTTCTCCACGGGAGGAACTTGAACAAGGACCTCCCTGTTGATAGGCTCGCCCCATAGAAAGCACGCTACGGTGGCATTGAATGAAATCCACGGTGTGTTAGTGTTTGATGCTCATTTCTCGACATGGCTCTCAAGCCCAACCAAGCCACGTGCAGATTTGGGAATACCGCCTCGTAAAGCCCGTTTGAATTCAACCGTGAAGCGATCTGATTGGCTAACTTCAGCAGCTGATGAAATGACAACGGCGCGGGATATCGATGTAATTTTTCCAAATTGCGTATCAGTCTGACCAACACTCTAATATTCATATACTCAGTTCACGTTGTTTCCGACCACTTTGTATATACAGGGTGTAACAATAAGGTAGGCCAAACTTCCAGGACACATGCCTCACACGTTGAGTCGAAATCGTTTATTGCGTCATTACTTTTAATGACGTATCTATATATATAAAAGCAAGTCGGGCTGGAGCGATGTATATATAATAAATATTTATAAACGAAAAAAGACGTGAATTAATGAGGCACTTCCACAAATCTCAGAAATTTGAAACTTGGTACGGAGGAAACTGATGACCCCAGGATCCCTAGAAAAATCGGAAATTCTCAAAATTCCCTGAAGGGGGTACGCTGGGGGGGCTCAAATTTTGGGCTCAGCATAAGAACACAGTCGTATAGTATATCAAAAACGATAACCTATAGGTTTCGTGGGCTTAAAAATTTTCGAGAATTTCCTCATTTTTATCCCCTATCCCCCCAAATCAAAATGGCGGCACAACCTGCCAGACGAGGTAGACAATTGAAATTTGGTGAAATTATAGCTTTTGGTCCCTAACCGACGGGAAAATTCCAAGATGTCAAATTTTTCACTTTTTACCCCCCAATGATATCGAAATATGGAGGCAATTTTAATGACTGTGCAGACATTCCTTTTGAGCTATTTTTTGGCTAAACGGTAAGTCGTATCACAAAATGGATGGCACAATGTCGCTTCAATTCGGAGTGATCTACAACTTTGGTCCTGTGACATTTTGTCGTATCTCTCTTCCTTATACGTTAAATTTAGCCGTATATCTGGATTGTTCGTAAATTTGGTGATTTTTACAAGTATATTTCATTGTTTGACACACTTATAAGAATGATAGGATCATCACGTTGTGTGCGCACATTGGCACGATTAAGGGACAAATGTGTACCAAATTTCATGATTCTAGCTTATACATAAGTAGGCAAAAAGTAATGTAAAATGTTAAAAATGCACCCAAATTTCACCCTATTCAAAATTTGATCTCAATTTACCCCCTTAATATGGGAGATACGAGGAAATGGTTTCGAAACAAACATGTAGAGCAATAAATGAGGCGTCTGATGGCGCAAACCGCCTCTTAATATCATAAACCGTTTAGGAGGTATGAATCTCGAAGTGGAAGTCTGCACTTTGCAACGTGCTCATGCTTATCCGTCATCTATATATATATATAAAAGCAAGTCGGGCTGGAGCGATGTATATATAAATATTTAAAAATGAAAAAAGACGTGAATTAATGAGGCACTTCCAGAAATCTCAGAAATTTGAAACTTGGTACGGAGGAAACTGATGACCCCAGGATCCCTAGAAAAATCGGAAATTCTCAAAATTCCCTGAGGGGGGTACGCTCAAATTTTGGGCTCAGCATAAGAACACAGTCGTATAGTATATCCAAAACGATAACCTATAGGTTTCGTGGGCTTAAAAATTTTCGAGAATTTCCTCATTTTTATCCCCTATCCCCCCAAATCAAAATGGCGGCACAACCTGCCAGACGAGGTAGACAATTGAAATTTGGTGAAATTATAGCTTTTGGTCCCTAACCGACGGGAAAATCCCAAGATGTTCAAATTTTTCACTTTTTACCCCCCAAAGATATCGAAATATGGAGGCAATTTTAATGACTGTGCAGACATTCCTTTTGAGCTATTTTTTGGCTAAACGGTAAGTCGTATCACAAAATGGATGGCACAATGTCGCTTCAATTCGGAGTGATCTACAACTTTGGTCCTGTGACATTTTGTCGTATCTCTCTCCCTTATACGTTAAATTTGGCCGTATTTCTGGATTGTTCGTAAATTTGGTGATTTTTACAAGTATATTTCATTGTTTGACACACTTATAAGAATGATAGGATCATCGCGTTAGGTGGGCACATTGGCACGAGTAAGGGACATAAGTGTACCAAATTTCATCTATATAAATAAAATCGTAACGACCGTGTGTCTGTACATTGATTATTTTGTCGAAATTTCCGTACAGTTTTCCGTTTCAGGTGTAATAATGACCATCTGCATCATTTTTAGCTTTAGTGTCTGTTTGTCTGTTTGTTTGTCTGTTTGTCTGTTTGGCTGTCCTTCTATAACTTGAAAACTACTGGATATATTTCCACCAAACTTCATATTTAGAATCCACCTGTCCTTGGGTAGGTTTTAGCGCAAAAAATAAAATCGTAACGACCGTGTGTCTGTACATTGATTATTTTGGCGAAATTTCCGTGCAGTTATCCGTTTCAGGTGTAATAATGACCATCTGCATCATTTTTAGCTTAGGTGTCTGTTTGTTTGTCTGTTTGTCTGTCCTTCTATAACTTGAAAACTACTAAATATATATTTCCACCAAACTTCATATTTAGAATCCACCTCTCCTTGGGTAGGTTTTAGCGCAAATATCGTTTCTAAATCCCTGAACTGAGTGGGGATTTTTACGAAACCGAAACCGTTATTTTGCAGTCCCTCAAAGTATACACAACCGAACTTAATGGAAATCAACCTGCCTTAATGAAAATTAATTTCTAAACCTTTTTTTTCTCATGTGCATCATTTCGATAACAGGATTTAGTAAGGGAGATATCATTAACGGACCGTTTTTCGGTACAAATCCCAGCGGACTTAACGCAACAGCGGGTGCGTGTAAAGCGTACTTCTTACAACTTGAAAACTAACAAGATATTTGAACCAAATTTTATATATAGCATCCATCTGTCCAAGGGTAGGTTTCCTTGGTGTCTGTTAGTTAGTTAGTTAGTTTGTTTCTTTGTTTGTTTGTTTGTTTGTTTGTTTGTTTGTTTCTTTGTTTGTCTTTCTCTAACTTGAAAACTACTGGATATATTTCCACCAAACTTCATATTAAGAATCCACATATCCTTTGGGGAGGTTTTAGGGCAAATATTGTTTCTAAATCCCTGAACTAATTGGGGGTTTGTACGAAACCGAAACCGTGATTTTGCACTCCCTCAAAATACACACAACCAAACTTAATGGAAATCTACCTGCCTTAATGGAAATTAATTTCTAAACCTTTTCTTCTCATGTGCATCATTTCAATCACTTACAGGAAAGATAGTATGATCAAACTCTACACGAACATTGGCCCACCCAGTACCCATATGTGAGCCAAATGCTATGTCACATAATTATCCGAAAAGTAATGCAATGTAAGATAATCTTACACAAATTTCACCTATTCAACGTTTCTGATTCAATCTGACCCATGAATAGATTAGATGCGAGAAAATATCATAGGACCAGCCATTTAGATCGCTAAATACTGCGCCTTACGGTACAATCCTTTGTCGATATGACGTACCGTTTAGCAGCAGTTAATCTGTAAATGAAGGTCTGCAATATTGTAAACATTCATATACTTTCGTATGTCCATCTGTATATATTCATTGATGTCGATTTGTAGCGATCGAGAAAGGATGTGTCTGCTATTGTAATCAGTACTCCCTACACCGACTTTGACTGCTGGCAGTAGGAATGGGGTCCTTCTCCAACTCCTGTGTAACTGGCATTAGTAAGGAGGGCCTACCATTTTAATGAATAATTCACTTTTCGATTTGTCTTGCAGAAGGCAAGGGATCATGCAGTTTTGTTCGAAAGTCCCCTACTATGTTGTGTTTGGCTCTAGGCCAGGGTGCCCGCCATTATAAACAAATGTTCCAATCTAAAATTTGACTAGCATTAGGCATAGTGGCCTGCTATTTTCATGGAAACTCACTAATTCTGTGTGACTGGCAGTAAGCTGGCTAGCAGCAGTAAAAAGGGACTGTCATTATAATGATAACTGCACAACTCAATTTTGACTGGTGGTAGGGAAGTTGCCTGGTATTATAATAAAAACTCCTCAACTGTAACCTGTCTGAAAGTAGGAAATGGGTCTGCCATTGTAACTAAAACTCCCCAAATCGATTGTGACCGCGCAGTAAGCATTGGGGCCTGCAATTATAATGTAAACTTGCCAACTCGATTGTGAATGGCAGTAGGCAAGTGAGCCTGGCGTTATCATCACAACTCCGCAACCCTCACTTTATATTGGAAACAACGTATGTGGACCTCCCCATGCTATTTCTCGGATAAGGCTAAGAGACATGCAATTTTAAAACAATCTCATTTGCTGCACGCACAGTATTTACGTCGATATCCGTATACAATGTAGAATACCGTAGCGAAGCACGGGTACATTTGCTAGTTGGATATAACGGCGACACCTAACGGTCCCGTCTAAATCCAGATTTTTGTTTGGGGATTGCTGACAACAATGTAAAGCTTTTTAAACTCTTGTTTTCAGTAGATTTCAAATAAGTCTATCTGTTAAATAAATAGTCTAGGCAAGCATCGCTGTGAAGATGTCGCAAAAGAAAGAGAAAGTGTTTAATATTGAAGGAAAATAAGCGATTACAAAATGGGGAAACAAACTTCCGGGTCTCGAAAAAACTGGGACAGGGAGAACATCTCATTTATTATCCAAGACCTTGTGTGAGATTCTTTCCTCACTTATTACACTCTTTTTCATATAAACCAGAACACCTTGAATGACTAGTTCATATTCACAGGACACGTGCATTGGTATGTTCTGAAGTAATGATTAACGTTTGGATCATGTCGGCCCTCAGGTTCAAGGTCCACGTCGATCTCGGTGCACCACCACCGACAGGTAAAATATCCCTGCGGCTCTCGTTGTCGCTATAAAACTAACGTAATGGATCAGTGTGACTTGAGCAGACGTGCAGGATGCCTCGCAGTCGTATGCGATAATCGTACCGTCAAATGAGTGAGTTTGAAAAAGGGCGCATTAATTGGCATGAGAGAACGTGATGCATCTATCCGGGAAATTGCTGCTCGTGAGGGACGAAGTGTGTCGGCAGTGACACGGGTGTGTACAGAATGGTTCACACAAGGCCGCAGAACATGACGAGATGGGTCTGGTCGCACCACCTAGACCATCCCCCGAGAAGATCGACACCTCATCCGAATGGCAACGCAGGACAGATCTGCGTCTTCCTCGGCTCTGGCGCAATAGTGGAACAATGTAACACATCGTACACTATCAGGAGTGACAGTCCGTCGCCGTTTATTACGGTCTGGGTTAACGTCGCGTCGTCCACCTCTCCGCCTCCCTTTGACTGATGTGCATAAACATGCTAGCCTGTAATGGTGTACGGAATGACGTCACTGCGAACAGGAATGGTAACAGATAGTGTTTCAAGACTATCCAGGTTCTGTTTGTTTAAAAATGATGGCCGCATTTTGGTTCGCCGCAGACAGGGGGAGAGGCATCATACTGACTGCATTCGCACAAGACATACAGCGCCAACTCAAGGCCTTATGGTGTGGGTGTTATTGGGTAGGAACACTAATCACAGTTGGTGCGTGTCCAGGGCACTGTGGCCAGTTTGACCTACGTGAATGACATTCTGCGACCCTTAGCCATACGCTTTCTGCATGACACCCCCAGACGCCATATTTTAGCAGGACAATACCCGACCTCATGTTGCTGCACGAACACGTGCCTTCTTGTTTTCACAGGATGTCAGACTGTTGCCCTGGCCCTCTCGATTACCGGACTTGTCGCCAATCGAAAATGTGTAGGATATGGTGAAACGATGGGTGTGGCGCTGTGACCCAATGCCAACCGCAAAAGATGAACTGTGGAACCAGGTGAATGGAGCATGGTTGGCTATACTCCAGGACGCCATTCGCGCCTTATACACGTCGATGCCATCACGCATGGAACAAGTTATCAGTGCCCATGAAGGACCCAGTGCCTACTAGGCAACAGGACACATGCTGAACCTAGGTGACTGAAATGCTAATCGTTTGTGCAGAACATACTAATGAACATGTCCTATGAGGATGAACTTTCTATGTCTAGTCTTTCAAGGTGCTCTGTTTTTTATGAACAAGAGTGTATTTGATATGTTGGTGACGTATTGTTGCTGTACGTGCTGTACGTACAAGAGTCAGCGCCATATGGATTAAATGGCGCCAAGAAAATTTCATTGCATTTAAAATCTAAAGTCTACCGCACAGTGACTAGACCAATGGCCCTTTATGGACCTGAATGCTGGCCTTCATGCAATTGAAATGAAGATGCCATGGTGGTCCACGGCTTGACTCGATTAGACAATATCAGGAACGATGCTGTGCGGAAGAAGTTCAAGGTTGCCCCAATCACAGAGAAAACACGCGAATCACGTCTGCGATGGTACGGGCATGTACTCCTAGTAGTGAAACCTCAGTTGTAAAGACTGCACTTCGACTGAACATGGACGGTCGCCGACCTCGAGGGCGACCGCAAACACGCTGGCTGGACAGGGTGAGCAATGATATGCGGCTCACCAGACTCAGCTCTCGGGAGGCTATGGATCGATTGAAGTGGAGGAACAATTGTTAGAAGGTAGATCCCAGATAAATGGAAAATGCAAAGAGGATGATGTAATGTGTAAGCATTAGAAGAAAAAATTCTCTCCGTCTCACTCACAACTACTATACTGCAAATACAGTACTTATTTCATTTACATATTTTGATGTTTTAACTTTATTCTGGTAATTGACCCCGCAAGTGTGCAGCCTAAAGTCTACAGATATGTCATTTTTAGCATAAAACCAGTTTGTGCGGCTATCGCCTATAACGACAGTTATTTGGCAGTCGATTTGCAGTCGTTATAACCGGTTTCGACGGTATGTTGTATGGGAATGCTTCCAAAAACGCTTTATTTCCATGTTATAACTCATTTTCTACGCCAGTACATTAAGGTAAGGTGAGGGTGTATTCCGCCCGAAGGCAGATCCAAACCTCCGCAGAGGTGTGCCTGAGCGGGAGTTAATGTACGGTGGGTGGCCAGTTACTTTCCGCTCCTCCATTCCCTTACCCCTCACCAACAGCGCTTGGCAACTCATTCAAATCTTGACCACGCCCAATGCTGCTTAACTTCGGAGATCTCACGAGATCCAGTGTTTCAACACGGCTACGGCCTTTGTCGCACTAAATTAAGGTCTAATGGAAAGCAAAATGAGGCAAGACTGAATACGTTGCAGATATCTCCAAACCTGAAACATTTGGCATCATCTAGAGTGTTCCCTGTGAGTTTCAGGTTTAATGTAACGGCATCCTCATGACAAAGCTTGGGGATTATTTTTAAGTGATAAATAAAATGAATTTCTCAGACTACCTGTTGGAAATATACTTCATGGAGATGGAGGGAAAGATCAGTATTCCGAAAACTCTCTGCGAGCTTGTCAAAGATTTTAGGTAATTTAGTTACTTAGGTGCTTATGTTAGGCAATGAGATCGCTTCACGGGCGAATTCAAGTGGGCTATACTGAAAGGATTTACCTGGGACTGAAAATACTGAAGGCAAAGACGCATTTTGGATGAAGGAGATGGCAACTCTAACACTTACTAATACCATAGCACAAACTGAAAGGAATGCTTCGTTGGAATTGTCACCTACCGACGTTATGCGATACAAATGTGTGGTGGAGATTGAGGAGATTGTGGGTTACTCTGAGTTCTACCAAATCCTCATGCCTCCAGTAATCCCTCCACATTGTCCCTGCCTAAAGGCAGGAGCTCTCATAACATTGCTGTGTAAACTCAACCCTGCAAAACTGTGGAACCGAACCAAGTTTCCGGTTAAGTCTGTCCGTCAAGATGTCATAAAAGCGATGATCTTTTTCAGGATTCAAGAACCGGTTTCCATTTCTCGCATCCCTCAGTTTCATTCAAACTACCAGTTCCAATTAAAACACCTACAGTTCTCTGTCAAGATCTCCTTTGCCATGACCGTGAACAGAGCGCAAGGATAGAGCCTAAGGGTGGCTGGCGTGGATTTGTGGAAGGACTGTTTCTCCCACCGTCAGTAATATGTTTCAGAGTGAGCTCGCTTGGAATTTTGTTCATCCTGCTAACGGACGAATGACAAATGAAGTCTATAAGGGAGTTATTTGAGCATGGTAATTGATGCTCATGGCAATGTGTTCATCGTTTTCATATTTGCTAAAGATGGAAAAGCTTCAGCAATGACGGTTTTGCGGAGGGTTATCTTTTAAAGGCGCTTACGAGATTCATGGCATGCCTACTAGATAACGGGCATGCGCCATGTCAAGTGGAATCATGAGATAATTGTCGTGTTCGTTAACAGATCTTCGTTGACAGGTGCTACAAGAGCCGAGAAGGTCCGAAGCTTGGCTTTGGCGCATTCGAATGGAGTGTTAGTAACAGCTGTTTTAAGAGAAGGAAGCTAATTCTCACTTTCATATCTTCATATTTGTTTCCCATTTCATGAAAAATTTGGGAAATTACATTTTTATAAATTTACGGGGGCCAGTACTTAATGTAGATTTGGCTTATGAAAATTAATTCAAAAGTACAATGCGAGGTTAGTCATGAATTAGTGAGACAGACCGACATTCTTGCAAAAATGATACGTGACCTACAGCATTTTCACGCTTAAATTTTCTACATAGAGTATTAATATTTCTGTAGTAATTACATTTGTTACTGGACTTGTTTGAGTTTTTGTTTCTATAAGTACTCAATGTTCAAAAGCAATGGGTTGACTAGCTTTTCGTTAAAATGCTTATTGTAGCAGTAATGAGTCTGTGCTTTTTTAACTTCATTTCCTGAAAGCTACATCTCATTGACATCCACCATTCTTACAGAAGACCCTTTTAATAATAATAATAATAATAATAATAATAATTGTTCCGGGGTATTCTGTGGAATGCGGAGGTGAAAGAAGATGCTGGTGGGAATGGGTCTGTCTGCGATAGTCAAAGATTAATTGAAAACTTTAAAATAAAGGTTATATTTCATTTCAGATTTTAAATTTTAACAAACAGTTTGCTAGGCAGAAAAACTAGATATCAGGTACAGAGGTAGTTTTGTACAAAATAGAAAATAGAAAAACCCAGAAAGGTTAATTGCAATTGAGCTCCCTATTTACAGAAGTCCCTACATTACTAATGTAGCGTTCAGACAGATAATCCAGGAGACGAATCTCCCAATTTCTTTTACATGATATTTAAAATGCAATATTATCAAGAACGGTTACAAGTCACGGCCTTCCACAGACGCCATTCAATCTTTACACAAATGGATTTTACATTTGAAGAAAAGAGCCTCAATGCTCTACAAATCAACCAAGGAGACTGCGCTCCCAAACCCTTACAGCCTACTCAAGGCGACTTTAAGTTTTACATTGGTGACTAGAGCGTCTTTTCTCACTAAAATTCACAATTTTCAGGCCTCTCTAGGCACAACCTACAATTTACAATACCATATCAATTACCTTTAAAGTTTACACAGGGGTATCAATTACCCATACTACCGGGCCTTCGTGAAAAAGAACAGGTTAAATTACTCGCCCAAACAAAACATGTGTGGAGGAGTACACTTGCGCTCCTCGAAATCAGAAATTAAAACCCTACTTGGGCTTGTGGCCCGATGATACAGAGGCTAACCCCAAGCTACTGAGCTGACTAGATGGACAAGTTAATTTACATTTTACAAGAGAAAAGCAGTTACAAAATCGTAGTCACCTCAATATTAATTGAAGGGGAATTCGAGAAGGTAATGCACTCTCTATCCTCGGTTTACAGTTTAGGTCCTTAGGACTTACATGAGAAGGAAGAAAGTTTAGATTTGAGAAATTGACTGTTACATAGTTAAGGATTGGAACTTTCCCCTCGAGTTCAGCTTGCGGAGATAACTACTGAGATAGAAAACAGGCGGCCATTACCTGGGGGGCAGATGTTCTGCCTGCCGTAGAATGAGGACCCCCTCCTCCTCTCTTAGCACACACACTCAATAACGCGACTATCAGTAAGACAAGTTAGCTCGAAAAAGCGACCGCTTTGATACCCGAGAGGAAGGTTTGAGAAGGCTCTGGACTAAATCCGGACACACCCTCTCATTTTATAGGATAGACAAGAAGTTACGAGAAGCTTACGATTGGCTGAAAAATAAATCCACAAAATTTCTGATTGGTCAGAAACCAACGCTGGCGGGATGAGTAAGGAAAGTCAATTCAGTTCAGAAAACCTATAAACACAAAATTTCTTTAAATTTCTAGTTATCCCAGTTTGCTCCAGAGTGCATGACATCAGTTCTTTAATAGAGGCATCTATGGAGAAAAGGCCAAATTTCTTGAAATAGTTGTTGCAACCAGTGATACACCAAAACAAAACAAAGTAATCCAGTCAGTTCAGGAAACTTTAAAATAACATGTTACTTTATCATTTTAGTAGTGACACCTTCTTGTACTAGATATTTCAATTTTTATATGATAGATAGCGCTCTCCAAGGCACTTCATTTAAATGCACGGGGTTGAAGTGCACCTCTCGGTACAATAGTAATAATAACTTTACCGGGAGTACACCTTCCCCGGCTAGTTGAACTGCGCGTCTTCTAAAAGACCATCTATGTAAACAAACTTGAACTGGTGTATTACAAGATACTGAGGTCTTCAACTGTTAGATATCTCTATCATCGGTTAAATTGTTCCCTCTAGCGGGATGAACTCGAATTATGGCACAAAGGAATGTTTATTCTTGCAGTTGGCAAACGATATGTTTTGTGGATTGTTTTGTGTGTGCGGAAAAGTTGTCAATACTTCAGCTGGTCCCTTCTTCAATAGTAATCAACCTATCAGAAACTTGTAAATATTCTCTATAGCCAATTAAAATTGGGGGTGTGTACTGGAATCCAGCCTGTTACTGAAGAGTTCTGGAAACTTCCCCTTAAAATACTATAAAAGGTGGGCGCTTTAGAGCCGTATGATCTGAACTGGTCCAGTGCGAGGACGCTGAATTGACGTGGACCAGGAGGCAGGGGCGCGACCTACGTGAGGACGGCCTAGCGACTCAAGGTAATGGTAGAATTTTGATAAACATGTGATAGTTCTTGCGGATAGTTTGAGGGAAAGTTTTCAACCTCTTTTATTTAATGTACATTTCTAAATTTGGTGGTTTAAGTGTAGAATATTCGTCAAGTCTGAGGACACTGGTCTATTCCGTACTGGGAAATATGTAATGTAAGAGAATAAAGAGTGATTACCCTCTGTTGTTTCCCATTCAATTCGGCATGGGGTGACTAATGTTTCTAAACCTCTAAATTCCTTAATACATATTTGACATTAACGTTTCTAACGTAGTCACCCCGGTGTAGAATAGGACTAGTCTCCGTATCTTTGGGTCATGAGCCCACTTAGGGTAATGACTATTTCTAGAAGGAGTGCAGGTGTTTCACCTCTTTGCACTTTGTTTATGGTTGGTTACAACCAACCTTTTTCTTATGTCATTAAGGCCATTTAGTATGGGCAGCCATGCCCCTGTTTATTCAGTAAGTGTTTCTGGTGTTAGTTCACTTTGGGAACAGTAAATTATATAACTGTTGAGCAATAGATAACCCCACATCGAGGCAACTGTAGGTAAATACTGTAATGGAGGATAACCGATAGGTTGTCAGGTGGAACTTACGTGCGCCATACGAAATTGATGTCTCTGCGAGGCTGGACTATATTTGGAGCGCAGACTTCCCTGTAGTGTAAGTGATACGAGCAAATCGTGCTCTTGTAAATATTGTACCTGCCAAGAGCAATTCAGCTCTTTTCTGTGTAAATTAACATTTGTAATTCTCTCAAATTTTGTACCTGATATTCGGGCTTCTAAGTCGACTGTATTGTTAGAGCTGACGGGTTGTTATTCATTCATATTTTCTATTTTTCCAAATTTAAGCTAAAAAAGTGGAAAGAAATAAAATTTCAAAATTTGTTGTGTTAAGTTCTGCTCTAGTTAATTCCATGTCCACCCATTCACCCCACGCGCTTCTTATCCCTCTGTGTCCACGGAAACCCGGGAACAATAATAATAATCTACTGGTATTGGTCACGTAGCTGTCAGCTTGCGTTTGGTAGAAAGTGAGTTCGAGCCCCATTGTCGACAGCCCTAAAGGTGGGTTTCTGTGATTTCTCATTTTCACACCATGCAAATGTTTGAGCTGTACCTTAAATCAGGCCACGGGTTTCTTACCACTCCTAGCCCTTTCTTATTCTATTGTCGCTGTAAGAATTATCTGTGTCGGCGTGGCGCAAGGCAAGTAGTAAAGAAAAGATAATACAAGGTAATAATAATAATAATAATAATAATAATAATAATAATAATAATAATAATAATAATAATAATAATAATAATTGTACCAGAGGTACACCTACTCCGTACATTTAAACTGAGCGCCTTTTAGAAGACAATCTGTAATATGAATATTGAAATGTGTATCAGGAGAAGTTTTGAACTTTATCTTCAGGTGTATCTACTGTCGACTTATGTGCCCCCTCTGGTGGGAGGATGGACAATTAATTTTCAAAGAAATTTGTAGTTTCTAGGTTTACATAACTGAAATGTTTGTAGATTCATTTTGTGTTCTAATGTTACTAGCCCTGTTAATTCTTCCTTCTTCATGAAATTATCAACCAATCAGAAATTTTGAATATTTATTAAATTAACCAATCAGAATTGAGGGTGTGTACAGGGCTTTGGCCTGGACAGTTCTGGAAACTTCCCATCCGCTATAAAAGCTGGGACCTTTTGGGCCATGTTGTCTTATCCATTGCTCCAGCCAAGAGGTTTAGAGTGCGTACGTAGTGAAGGCGGGGCCAAACCTTGTCCGTCGTCCGAAGGCGCACCAGCTCAAGGTAATGGCAGACATCTTTAAATTATGTGATAATTTCAGAAAGCTGGCTTGAGGGGAAGGTTTGGAAACTCTTTCTTAATGTAAATCTCAACATCGTCTTTTCAATGCAAATTTTCAAGCAAGTGTAAGGACTTTCTCTCACCTAGGAAATAGAGAGTGTTTGCCCTCTTTTAATTCCCATTCAACTTGGTATTGGGGTGACTATGAGTTTGTAAAATTTAAAATTTATCTCTTCTTTTGGAACTTAATATTTTATTCATCATGTCACCTCTGTAGTATAGGCTTAGCCTTTGTAACTTCGGGCCATAAGCCCAAATAGGTTTTAAGTGTTTCAAAGTGTATTTCCAAAAGAGAGCAAGTATTCGCCTCCTAGCATTTTGGTTTAGGCCGAAATATTGACACTTTTCTTTTGATCACTAGGGCCATTATTACCTGGGTTAAATTTCAACTATTCCTATTCAAGTGTAATCAGACTGTCGAGTGGGGAAGACAGTAAAATCTGTTTTCTAGATTTATCTAGTATTTGGATTAGAGAATTGTGTCATTGAGAGGCTTGAATGTTGTAAATGTTGGAGCTCAGTCTCCTAGAGTGTAATTGTGTAGAGCAAAGATGCTCTTTTGAATACTGTAAACATTGGAGCTTCAAACTCATTCTGGAAATTATTGTGTACCTGAAGTCTAATCATTATTGATACAAGAGATGACGAGCTCACCTTGTCTAATCAACTGTTATTTGGTGTTGTTCAACAAGGTTTTAATTCAGAAGAAAGGAAAGAAGTAAAATTTTAAATTTTAGAGTTTTAAATTATACTATGATCTTTTCTCTATTCATTCATTCACCCCGGCACCTTCGGACTGAGTAGGGATAGAACCCACCAACTTGAGATCAAAAGACCAACGCTCTACCATCTCAGTTACTCAGCCCGGCGATTATTATTATTATTATTATTATTATTATTATTATTATTACTATTATTCCGAGGATTCTGTGGAACGCAGCGGTGTAAGAAGCTGCTCAAATACACCAGCCTTGTGTCGTTAAGGGACTCCTGCTGCACAAAATTCCGTTACCTCGGCCTCCTTGAAATCTTTGAAGTAGTTAGTGAGATAAAAAAACCAATTATATGAATAATAATAGCTTTTCTTCAGCAAGTTTGATTTTTTGCCATTTAGGCTGCCTGCGTATCTATTTCCCCATTCCAGTTTCTACTAACATATAATAGAGAAACGATAAATCTTCCGGGTGGCCTATTGCTGAGTTTTAATTAATTTCCTCGGAGTCGTGGAATGTGTCATCAGAGACCTTTTACATGTAGAGAACATACGACATGGAATGAGGTATCAAACTGTTTTTCACCCTGACAGTCTCTACCGGGTTTGAACCTAAGATATTAGGATCTGGAGGCTGATATTTTGCCACTGATCCACAGAGAGAGCTTCTTTAATAGATAATAGAACCAGTTTGTTACATTATTTCTTCACCTTCTTGTGCCCTCCGCCTCAAATATTTTCGGGAAATTATTATCCACACAGATTTTTGTATAATTATTGATTTGAATATTCACATCCTTGTTGTTAAGTTTACATGTAAAATGTATACCCCTTGGCTATGATCACGATTTCAACGTTCAAGTAAAACTGCAAAGTTATTTGTTGCTTTCTTTTGCTTGTTTCTTTTCTAGATCATCCATGTCTCCCATTGCACCGATAGTGCAGCTCTACTAACCTACTTCCTTCTATGCTATTAACATAGAGGAAATGTAAACATGTATAAACACACGTGTTCTTACACTGGAATGCTAGGAGTTACGTCGGCAACTTATCCGTCCACTCTGTTACGTGGGCATGCATACCTTCCAGGCGTTCTTATGGTGATATGAACAGAATTTTGTCCTTACCAAATTAATAATTTTTTTACAAGATACCTTACGTCGCAGCGACACAGATAATTCTTATGGCGACGGTAGGACAGGAAAGGGCCAGCAGCGGACAGGAAGTGGCCGTGGCCTTAATCAAGATACAGCCCCAGCATTTGCCTGGTGTGAAAAAGAGAAACCACGGAAAACCATTTTCAGGGCTACCGACAGTGGGGTTCGAAGCCACTATCTCCAGAATACTGGATACTGGCCGCACTTAAGTGATTGCAGCTATCGAGCTTGGTAATTAATAACTTTAGTAGTTGGAACATCTTCATATTAATTTCATAACAGCGACTTGCTCGTCATCAATAAAATTTCCCCGGCCATGGTTGTTCGAAGTCTTTCTGGATCTCTCCTGCAGGAGTACAGATCTACCTGGTCGAGTGCTTGTCGCTAAGGGGGCAAGGTGAGTGTGTAGGATTTTAACTATGCAATTCCTTCTCTGAATAAGAATGGTGGACAAAGCTCTTTTGTAAAGATAGTTAGTTTCCTGTAAATCTATATAAATTTATCTAAATTATTTAGGTCTCCTTGATTTATTTATCCGGTAACGGGGCGTAAGTAGAAGCCTGTATCCAAATGTCACTTACTTTTGTCTGCGACTACGTTTCCCTAAATGTATCCTTCACAACTTATTTCTACTTTAATTTTCTCTTCCTAGTCCCAGTTTCGGACCCACTATCTTTTGGATGCAAGTTCACAGCTGCGCGGCCCTATATGCACGGCCAACTCGCCCGGTTACAGATAATCACCATGTAAATGAACTTATTTCAGCTTAGAACTGTCGTCTAAAATTCAATATTGTGC
Organism: Anabrus simplex; assembly: GCF_040414725.1. Lineage (NCBI taxonomy): Eukaryota > Metazoa > Arthropoda > Insecta > Orthoptera > Tettigoniidae > Anabrus > Anabrus simplex. The sequence continues at coordinate 104,955,713 of NC_090271.1, read as the reverse complement.
AAGTAATTACAAAGAATTCTCGCTCTTGTTGAGATATGTGCTGTGGATCAATATTTCTCCCACAACATTGTCACAGAGCGGTTTTAGTAGTTGCAACTATGATATATTATTTAAATACACCAGTCTATAGCTATGAACAATATATTATTACAAGGCATGCAATCACCAAAGGATATGTTCATAATACCCAGACTAACGGTTGTGTCAGACGATTAAGTAGGATAATTTCCACAATCCACCTGTGTATACAGTCGAAACTCACACACAGATTGTTAATAACCAGTGTATTATGGGATCTAACATTAAACATACGTCTTCCAATAGTTGAACTCCATTTTTTTCAAGAAAATAGGTAATATTTGCTTTTGTTGCTATTTCTTTATTGATGCAGTATTTTTGCACCTGTCTCTTAGCACAAGTCAAAGAAAAATATAGCTTCCACTGAAGCCACGGTCTCATTTATGGCTGAGGAGGTATGGTTGGCGCTGAGTACTGACATCTGGGGCTCAACTAGTGCGTCCGGATATTATGAAAGGTGCTGTTTGTGCTGCAATAGCATTATCTTGACGTGTGAGGAAAACAATGACAAACTACCTCACTCCTCATCTTGCATAGATCGCCTCATTTTGGGACCGCAATAGGTTTTTGCGGGTTCCATAGGATGGCATAACCTTTGGTGTTGCTATTTGAGAATCCAACCAGCCGATGGGCTGATGACTAAACAAACACGTCGTATTTCCTCTTCTTTTTCTTCTTCTTTTTCTGCGCTAATGGGTCACTTAGGACCGCACGGAATCAATGTTTGTAGAGCTTTCCTCCTTGCCTAATATTTCTTCATTTTCATCGATTGTTGTAATTTATGATCCTCCAAAAAAGTACGTCGTGTTGGTTTCTTCTCATCTTCTTCACATCGCCTTGTGTGAGCAATTTTCCTGATCACATTTCATATCCTGGAGGTTTGGAGATCCTAATTCAGTGAGGACTTTCTCTACTTGCTTATACCGTTTTGATCTCGTACGTTTGATTAGCAGAAATTCATGTATTCGATAAGTAAGTCTGGTGTTATTCATTCTATTTTTTGCTATTTGTTTTACGTCGCACTGACACAGATAGGTCTTATGGCGGCGATGGGAGAGGAAAGGCCTAGGCATAGGAAGGAAGAAGCCGTGGCCTTAAGTAAGGTACAGCCCCAGCATTTGCCTGGTGTGGAAATGGGAAACCACGGAAAACCATCTTCAGGACTGCCGACAGTGGTTTTCGAACCCACTATCTCCCGGGTGCGAGCTCACAGCTGCGCGCCCCTAACGTTATTCATATTTTCCAAATGGCTTAAAAATTGAATTCGTCGCCATCACGTTGTAGCAGTAAGTTTAGATATTTTTAACTATATCTCCGAGTCGGGTTTCGGGTATTGTATTCCATTCTTAATTCTTGGCCCTAAGATTTTGAATGTTATATAATAAAAAAATCCAAAACATACAAGGTTATGTCACAAAGTTTGCTCTCCCCTTTTGTCTTTCAGGAACTAAGGAAAGGAACTCGGTTCAATTTATGCATCTGTTGGTTTTTTATCACACCAATGTTTCTTTCTTTATTCGTGTCAGAAGTATCAACTTTACTTACAGATATTTAACAAAAAGCAACAAGATATCTACATTCCTGTTATACAAATATACAAGTCTATTACACAATTACAGATAAAGCAACAATATTCGAGAGCTAGATGATGCTTGCCCAGTATTGGGCGACGTTAATAGCGTTGGGGGAGGCTGCAATCAAGTCTTTCATAGTGCACATTGAAGGACATAAAACACACTGACATAGATGTTGGATCGTCTGCTGCTCTCCGCAGTCACAAAGTGATGAATCACTTGAGAAGCTCCACTTCCGCAAATTTACTTTTGTTCTGCCGACACCAATGTAATTCACACACGTGCACAACTTTTTTAACCGGAAACTTGGTACAGCGACAGTTGCAACGTGGTGCAGTTAGGTTACAAGAGGGAGGTCACTTTATCACCTTCCTCTGCAACCAATTCAATCTGTTGCACTTCTCCCACCTTAGTATCCCTGTGTAACTGCAGATTTAGTGATACTTTGTAAATGCTGTCAGACTGTTAAGAGGGACGTCTGATAGTTCACCTAAATCAATCAAGTGACTCCCAAGAGTGACATTTGATAGCATAGCTAAGGCTTCACATTATTACAAACGGTGTTGGAGATTCATTTTTCGCAAAGAGATTCTTTCTAGTTTGCAACGACCAATGAGTAATTGTCCATTTCAGAATTCTCCTGCTCATATACATTAGTTTATTTTCCCTACTTTCAATTGGCTTTTATTATACCACCTTTCGCATACTTGCATCCTTCAGTAATCTTCTGTAATTTAAATGAGTGTTAATCGTCCGTTCTTTGAACGTTGCCTTGACTGGTCCATAGGGCAGTCCAAATAATGGTCTAGGACTTGTGAATAAGCTATAAGAGCATCCTTCGTCAATTTATCAGCCTTTCCAATTTCATGTATTCCCCCATTTCTTAGATCCCACAACAGCTTAACTGAATTGTGTTTCGCCAGTTTCATAAGTGTATCTAGGCATTTAAGTACCAGTTTGATTGAATTTTGGAGGACTCTGTAGTCATAAAAGCCGCTTGACTGTCAGAGTGTGTCAAAATGAAATGGAGAGGTTACTGAACAAGTGATCATGAAAGGAGGTCCTAAACTGTGGTCAGTTTTCTGCAGGCATAAAACATGGAACCTGTCATCATTCCTCTTAAAAAACACCACGCCACTTTCTTTCGTCAAGGAAAGGCGGCACTCATTTTACGCTACGATACACGTTTCGTTGACTTTGGTGATTATGCAAGAGTAAACAAATGCATTCCGAATAAGCACAAATAAAAAATTATAATCGGTTCTTATGAATGTAAATTCAGTTATCAATAAGAAAGTTAATAATGGCACTGGGCGAGTTGGCCGTGCGGTTAGGGGCGCGCAGCTGTGAGCTTGCATCCGGGAGATAGTGGGTTCGAGTCCCATTTTTGGCAGTCCTGAAGATGGTTTTCCGTGGTTTCCGGTTTTCCCACCAGGCAAATGCTGGGGCTGTACCTTAATTAAAGCCACGGTCGCTTCTTTCCCATTCCTAGGCTCTTTTTTATCCCATCGTTACCATAAGAACTATCTGTGTCGGGGCGATGTAAAGCCAATTACAAAAAAAAAAAAAAAATAATAATGGCGCGTGTCCTCCGGAGAAGCCTGTTGCAGGTCTTCCGAGGTGACGCCGTATAGGCAACCTGGGCGTCTGTGAGGATGGAGCCCTGCCTATGATGAATTCTAATGCTGAATACGACACACACACACACACACACACACACACACCGAACTCCCGAGCCATTGAAATTAACCAATGATAGTTAAAATCCCTGACCCGGCCGGTAATCGAACCCGGGCCCTTTTGGATCAAAGGCCAGCATACTAACCATTTAGCCATGGAGCCGGACAGTGAGAATGATTAAAAGTTACATTTAATATGAGTCTAGAATATCCAAAATGTCCATGTAAAATTCTCACTTCGGCATTTGGCCCTCGCTGACAGATCTCATTTTATGAGACTCAATGGGAAGAGGATGGTTGCCCAGTTGAAGTATGTTTAAAAAATCACCACTATTCATGTGAGGCCGGAACGAAAACATCAAAGTAGTACTTACATTGAATACGGTGTTTGATAATAATAATAATAATAATAATAATAATAATAATAATAATAATAATAATAATAATAATAATAATAATAATAATAATCTAGAAACACTGAAGTTGCCTCCAAAATGATTATGGTGTTGGTGATATACCGTAAATAACCAACAGAAACTGTCCATCTTGGAGGTTTATCTCAAGCTAATAGAAATATGTTGCAAAAAGAGAAACATTTCTTGTGTTACAAATGAAGAAAGGTGACTCTACAGGGACAATTGAAACTAAAAAGCCGGGCTGAGGCTCTGGCCTTCTGACCCCAACTTGGCAGGTTCGATCCTCGCTCAGTCCGGTGGTATTTGAAGGTGGTTAAATACCTCAGTCTCATGTCGGTAGATTTACTGGCACGTAAAACAACTCCTGCGGGACTAAATCCCGGCACCTCTGCGTATCCGGAAACCGTAATAAAAGTAGTTAGTGGGACGTAAAGCAAATAACATTATTATTGAAACTGAAAAATCTTATCACCAAGAGGCGGGACGACGACGCTGAGGTAAACAGAATCAACTGGTTTACAGTTTATGACATTAAACTGGAACAGATGATTTTGTCCGTCAGATGAGAAATAGCCATTTGGATGCTGATGTAATTCAAGTTATCTTAAGAACAAACAGCGAAGAAGGTCGTCAGATTGGCTATGCCGATTTTCCTATGACCTAAAGGGAAGTCTATAAGAAAGAAAAAACTTATGTATATTGAATCTGTTCATCATCTTATACATCACAATGTACGACCATTTCTTAAAATCATTTTTATCATAACATTTCATTCCAGTACAGAGGTTTAAGATGAAGTAGATGGGTCTGGAAATTATGCAGACTTTTCAGTGGACGATTAATGAATCCAACTGTATTATTTCAAAAGTTGTATTAATTAATGTTTTAAAATCAACTTTTAAATGATTACATTTTTAAATCTATGCATGTTATATTTACTAATTCATATGCTACCATCCAACAAACTTGTTAAATTGAGCTTGTTTTTTAAAGAAATAAAACTTGAATTTATTTAAAGAGAACGAACAGAATTTTTCACATATGAATTTATGAAGAGAGAGAGAGAGAAATCTTTCATGTAATATATAATGGTAACACTGCTTTGTTATGTACCTAAAGTTATCTTGGAATGTTTTAATGAAATTTGTACTTTGAAAATGTTTAAATTAAAGACCACTTTTAACAGCTTTTTCTCCGCTGTGACTGAATGGCGCTTGGTACATTTTTACATAAAATCCATCAAACTGTACTTGAATAATAATAATAATAATAATAATAATAATAATAATAATAATAATAATAATAATAATAATAATAATAATAATAATAATATCGGCCTCTGTTGTCTAGTGGTTAACGTGATTAGCTACTATTCCCTGAAGCCCGGGCTCGATTCCCGGCTCTGCCACGAAATTTGAAAAGTGGTATGAGGGCTGGAACGGGGTCAACTCAGCCTCGGGAGGTCAACTGAGTAGAGGTGAGTTCGATTCCCACCTCAGCCATCCTCGAAGTCGTTTCCGGTGGTTTCCCACTTCTCCTCCAGGAAAATACCGGGTTGGTACCTAACTTAAGGCCACGGCCCCTTCCTTCCTTCTTACTTGTCTATCCCTTCCAATCTTCCCATACCGCCACGAGGCCCCTGTTCAGCATAGCAGGTGAAGCCGTCCTTCTTCCCAATTGAATGCCCCGACCCGAAGTCTCACGTTCCAGGACACTGCCCTTGAGGCGGTAGAGGTGGGGCCCCTGGCTGAGTCCTACGGAAAAGCAACACTGGAGGGTAAAGAGATTAAGAAAGGAAGGAAGAAAGAAAATAATAATAATAATAATAATAATAATAATAAGCCGGCCCCGTGGTGTAGGGGTAGTGTGCCTGCCTCTTGCCCCGAGGCCCCTGGGTTCGATTCCCGGCCAGGTCAGGGAATTTTAACTGGACCTGACAGCTGGTTCGAGGCCCAGTCAGCTGACTGACGGTGAGATACTGACCCCGGTCTAGAAAGCCAAGAAGAACGGCCGAGAGGATTCGTCGTGCTGACCACACCACACCTCGTAATGTGCAGTTCTTCGGGCTGAGAAGCGGTCGCCTGGTAGGCCGAGTCCCTTCAGGGCTATAGTGTCATTGGGTTAGTTTAATAATAATAATAATAATAATAATAATAATAATAATAATAATAATAATAATAATAATAATAATAATAATAATAATAATAATAATAATAATTGTACCGGGGGTGCACATTCGCCGGTCAGTTAAACTGCGCGCCTTTTATAAGGTCATCTATGTAATCTATCTGGAACTGATGTAATACGAGATATTTTGGTTTTCAACTGTTAGATGTCTGTACTATAGATTTAACTGTTCCATCTAGTGGGGTAAACTATAATTATTTCATAAAGTAATGTGTATAATTTATATTTGTTAACCTGGTTATTATGGTTGTTTTTTATGTATCAAAGCTGACAACACTTCAGCTGGTCCCTTGTTCAATAGTCGTCAGCCTATAAGAAATTTGTAAATATTTGCTCTAACCAATTAAAATTGTGGGTGTGTACAGTAATCCAGCCTATCAGTAAAGAGTTCTAGAAACTTTTCCTCAAAAATACTATAAAATCTTGGCGCTTTAGGGCCGTATTTTCTTGATTGCTCCAGTGATTTGAGTGCGGCGTGTCCTAAGGGAGGTAGGGGTCGCGGGCGGCGTTCGAAAGGCCCATCAACTCAAGATAGTGGCAGAATTTTCACAAACATGTGACAGCTCCTGCGTATAGCTTCAGAGGAAGGTTTCAACCTTTTATTTCATATACATTTTTAAAGTTGATAGCTTAAATGTAGAATTTTCGTCAAGACAATATCCTATTCCCTAATGGGAAATATGAAATGCAAGGGAACTAAGAGTGATGACCCTCTCTTGGTTCCTATTCAACTTGGCATGGGGTGACTAAAGTTTCTAAACCTAAATCCTTAACACTTACTTGGTATGTAATGTTTCTCAGTTAGTCACTCTGGTGTAGAATAGGCTTAGCCTCTGTATCACTGGGTCATGAGCCCACTTTGGGTTTTTAACTATTCCTATAAGGAGAGCTTTTTCTTTATGGCCGGTCATGTTCAGACATTTATTTTTATATTAAGACCATTTAGTATGGGCACTCATGCCTCTGTTTATTCGGTAATTGTTTCTGGTGTTCGTTCCCTTTAGGAACAGTGGATTACAAACTGTTGAGCAATGGATAAGCCCACATAAGGGCGACGGTGTGTAAATACCTTAATTAAGGACAACCGATATATTGTAAGTGCACCATAAAAATGATGCGTCTATGAGGCTGGAATATGATATAACTGGAGCACAGACTCACCTGTAGTGTAAAGGATAGAAGCAAATCCTGCTCTTGTAAATGTTGCACCTACAAAGAGCAATCCAGCTCTTTGCTGTGTATATTAGCATTTGTAATTCTCTCAAATTTTGCACCTGATATTCGGGCTTTTAAGTCCTTGTTATTGCTAGAGCTGACGAGGTCATTAATATTGTTATTCATTCAGATTATTTATTTATCAGTATTAAATTGGATAAAAAAGGAAATAAATCTAATCTCAAAATTTGTTAAGTTATGCTCTAATCAATTCCTTGTCCACCCATTCAACCCTCATGCTTCTTACACCTCTGTGATTCACAATATTTCCTTAATAATAATTCCTCTCGAAATATTCTCAAGGCTATGCCTTTTTTGCTATACTCTGTTAAGTTTTGCCAATTGACATAATCCTATTTCATGTATAACCGATGGAGTTATGTTTCACTTTCACAAAACCAAGTCTCTGAATATTCAAGACCGGCTACAGAGGTAAATCTGCGGCTAGTAATCTGTCACTGAACTGGAGTGCATTTTAAATTCTACTCTTTGGTGATATGTTAGTGCGTAATGCATGATCAAACGGGTCCGCACGTGTAATGTTAATGAAGCTATAAATATTTTCGATCATCGCATCATAATCCGTTCTCTCTGTCTCCCTGCGCTCCCACGAATTAAACTGCCATAAACGTCGCTGCATCCATGATAAACATCCTGATAATCCATAAACAAAAGCTCAAATATATAATGCTGAAATATCATCATCCCGGAAGTAGAAGGCTTATTCGTCCGTATTAATTCACGTTCAATCAACGCACCTAAATAATATTCCCACCATTGCATTGCCATTCGAATTGGTTTATTTTGATTTAAACTATGTTTGACTGAATTATGCTGCTGTGCTTTCTATATAAAGTCATATAACTCAACTAGGGATGACAGCAAAAAGCACTGGAAATAACTTGCACTCCCAACAAGAATACGACAACTAGTGGCCTGTACAGTAAAGCGGAGTTTTCATGAATATATTTTGCGTAAAATCCATTTTTATTTACACTGCTCTGTAAAACTTAAAGACGAAAGTAACTTTCGCATGTTGTGTCACTGCCAAGTAACATAGCGCGATGAAACTTTAACACTCCAGTGATCGCGTGGATCACAATAGTGATCCAGCCGTTTAGCTTTTTTCGCTCCTGTTTTTTGGTATGACTGTTGACCTTGAACATCTGTGTACCTTCCTCGTGCCCCATCCCGCCTCTGATAATGCAGTAGTCTGCTAACCTTGACAGATGGTTGTCGCGTTATAAAGCAATTTATTCTTGTGGATCACCACTGTGATCCGTGCGACCACTAGCGTGACATTTTTGACATTGTTTGTTTTGTTATTACGGTGTTTAATCTCAGTCCATGTACATATATCTACTCCGTTTTGTGACTTTATATTAATTATTGGTATATAAGTACAAAATAGTTGACTAGGAGAATATAAATAGATGGCTGAATGAACCAAACAGTGAGGTACCTCAAAAACATTATGGAGGGAATAAATAAGACAAATTACAATGTCCGGTAATTTTTCAGGTATTTCTTATAAATGCATGCAAAATTATATTATATTGTACAAAGAATAAAGTTCTTTTCACAATGCATAATCATATTCGTTGAATAAGTAGCATAGAATAGTCTTATATTACCAAGAAAGTACGGATCACAGTTGCGATCCGCGCGACCACTGACGTGACTTCTCTTCGTGCGACCACTGGAGTTTTAACCATACATAGGGAGAGCTGGTACAGTATGGTACAGTAGGCAATTGAAAGGAACAAGCGATGAGACGAACAGAAATGACACTTTTATACAAAGAAAATAAATTACACGTAGGTCACTGCGACTCATGATGGTCCGCTAGACATCACAAAAGAAGGGACATGGTTCTTAAAAGGGTGTGTGATCACTACGGACAGCGATACATGTTCTAAAACGTGTTCCATGCTGGCCACAAGATTGGTAAGGAGTTCTTGTGGTAGGGCTTTCCATTCCTCCACCAGCGCGTTTGACAACTTCTGGATGGTCGTTGGTGCATATGTACGTGCCACAATACGTCTGCAAAAAATGTCCCACACTTGCTCGATGGGATTTAAGTCGGGAGAAAGGGCAGGCCAGTTCATTCGCCGAATATCCTCTCGATCCAAGAGCCCTCCACCTGCGCTGTTCGATGCGGTCGTGCATTGCGAACCATAAAAGTGAAGTCAGGGCCAAATGCATCCCTGAAAAGGTACACATGGGGAAGGATTACACTGTCACAATAACGTTGACGGTGAGTGTACCCAGTTGAAAGATTTGGAGAAGAATAGAATAGAATAGAATAGAATAGATAACTCTTTATTGCCACCCTAGTTTGCACCATCGGTTACAGACAATAAAGAGCATAAAATACACATGAACCCAAAAAACCAAACAAAACAATATAAACCAAACCAAACAAAACAATATAAACTAACATACTATTATATATAATATAAAGCTCTAACTATCTACACTAAAACTATTAACTAAGAACCCAAAAAAAAAAACCGCACAAAATAATATAAACCAAACAATACAATTACTATCTACTCTACTTATTTAGTGGTGTCAATGTCGGCGGAATCCAGCCTAACACTGCACCAACTTGTCTAAAACTATTGAGATGCCTCTGGTATGCGAGGAACTCCTGCGCATGTAAGGGCATCCCCTATCTACTCTCTACAGCTAACTAAACATAAAAAATAAAAAATAAAAACCTCGGCTGCATGCGGCATTCCCTGTGAGGAGAGAACCATCCCACCCTGGCCGCTATCAGCCACTCCTCCCGGGTTAGATATTACCCCCACCTATAACTCGTACTTCTCTCCTCATCTTACTTGGCGAATCGTAGAGGCGGTTTCCGGTCCATCATACGATCCGTCACGCATTTATCTACTGCTCCGCCTATAATCGTGTCGTCTTACTGCCACCATCTTGATTCACTTGTTATTCTGTGAGCGGACATGTTTCCTCTTTCACCTAGGGATGGGACTGTACCATCCTACCCGTCTGTCTCTTATACCCCTCCCCCCTTCCATCCCCAATCTTCCCCTCTTACTCTTCCTTGCCTCTGTCCATCTCTCTTATAATACTTATTCGCTAACTACTGTCTACTTTCCACTATACCGTATAGTTAATATTTATACACTATATACAAACGCACTTGTTGACAATTTCCAGTTCCTTGCTCATCGCTTTTCTTTCTTATTCTTGCGTCTCTTAGACTAAAGCTACTTCCTAATTGCATTTTTTAAAATAGTTTAACTTACATATTAAACCACGGAATTGCCACAAAACAAATCTGTCTTTTCCTTGTTTCCTCACATCACTTATCAATCCTTTCCATCTCTAAACAGTCCAACAGTTCCTCTTCCTCACGACCACTCATTACTTATTATTTTTTTTATGCCAGAGTTTAAAATTATCTACTATTATGTTATCCAAACACCTTTTCTTGTGCACTAACCCTATCATTCATATTCTAACACTGTTTACAAATGTATTTGTTGACAATTCTATAGCTCCTACGAGTCTTAGACTAAAACTAAAAACTACTCTCTAATTTTTTTTGAACTTACATCTTAAACCATCGAATTGCCAACAATCAAACCTGGCTTTCCCTTATTCCTTCTCTTTCTTCCGCTTATTTCCGTTTCTAAACAGTCCAACAGTTCCTCTTACTCACATCCCTCGTTGCTTTATTATTCTTTTTTTTTCTAACATTAACTACCACCTCCGTTCTCTCACACATGCAATCCTCTCCAAATATATACAAATCTTCTTTTCATCATACAATCAGATTGTACTTCAAACTCCTCTTATTGTCTTCAATTCTTATATAACCTAGCAGTTTCGTCTACCTCCTTCCTCTCCTTCCTCTGTAACCCTCTTTTACCCCTTATTCTCTTAATTTCTTTATAAATCTCGTTCTAACCATATTTAAATATTTCGAAATATTTGTTCCTCTTCCCCATTCTCTGGCCAGCCAAACCGTCATCTTTTCAATTTTTTCTACTTTTTCTATCTCTTTTTTACTCAACGCTTTCTTTTTCAACTCTTCTAACTCCCTACATTCGATGAATATATGTAGGTCCGACCATTTTTCTCCACACAGAATACATCTACCTGCATTTTCTGTACCTATCCACCCTCTGTTTGTAGGAGTTCCAAAAATCCACCAGTATAGACCTCTCTTGCCCTTCCGGTCCTCCACTTCGATTTTCGGGTTCATGATTTCTAACAATTTATTAAATACTGATAGTGAGGCTCTTTCTATACATTCCATTATTAAACTCTGTCTCTCTATATCGGCAACTCTCCTTATAACCCTTCTCCATACCCATTCTTTCTTCTCTCTCCACCTCTCATATCCTATATCTCCTAACCCCAGTTTTCGTAATTTATTTTTGCACTTATTTACCCAATACCTCTCGTTCTCCATATTTTTCTGGAACCTATATGTGTCTTGTACTAAATCCCCTCCCTTCCCTTCTTCCAATCTCATCCAATACTTCATCACCCTCTTGGCTATAGTAGTGTCTATCGATTCTTTACATACTAATCTAGCCCCCACATTTGCAGTACAGTTTGGGACTCCCATAATAATCTTACTAAATTTCGCCACCACCTGGTTTAGTTTTTTCTATTTTCCTCTAATCCCCATATTTCTACCCCATATAACATTTTTCCTTTGACCATTGATTGGAACACCAATCTCTGTATTTTGTACTTTATATCCGGAAATTTATTTTCTAATATCCCCACTACTGCCAGTGCTCCCCTCCCTTTATATCTGGCTCTTCTAATCTGATTTTCCCACGTGCCGTTACTACTAATTATAACTCCTAAATACTCCATTTTTTCTGGCCTGATTTCTTGCTGCTCGACTGTCCAGAATTTCTTTTCTTTTTTGACTTTCCTCTTCCTACATATCATTATCTGCGTCTTCCGTACATTTATCTTGAGTGCCCATCTTCTAGTATATTCCACTACCTCACTTAGTCCTTCCTGCAACCCCTTTGCTGTTAATGCCAAGATCAATAAATCGTCTGCAAATAGCAGCCCTGGTATCTCCCTCTTCCCAATCCAAGGGCATTGCCATCTCTCACCTCCATGTCTATCCAATATATTATTTATAAACAGTAGAAATAATATGGGTGATAGCTTACAACCCTGCCTCACACCCCTTTTCGATTCCATACACTTACTCAACCCACCCCCTTTTAGTTTAATCATCACCAATACTTTCTCATATATTCCTTCTATTGCCATCCTCATTTTTTCCGATAACCCAACCTCTCTTAATCTAGTAAATAACGCCTCTCTATTCACTGCATCGAAGGCTTTCTCTAAATCTACTGCTGCTACATATAATCTCTTCCCTGCTATTTTCACATATTTCGTAATTAAAGTATCCAAAATCCATATATTATCCACAGTATTTTTCTCTTTACGAAATCCATTTTGATAGTCCGAAATCCTTCCATATTTCTCTGCCCAATTTATAATCCTATTAGCTAAAATTCCTGTATATACCTTCGACAGCGAGTCCAGGATTGTTATTCCTCTATAGTTGTTTGGATCACTTCGACTTCCTTTGTTCTTATATATAGGACAAAGTACTTCTTTTCTCCACTCGCTAGGGAATTTATTCGTTTCCCATATCTTGTTAAAAAAATTTACCATCACTTTCAACATTACTTCATTTGCTCCTACTTCCTTCCATATCCTGTTAGTAATACCATTTGCCCCACCCGCTGTTTTAGTTTTTACTTTACTTAACACCCTAACTATTTCCTGACTTGTTATCTCCTCATCTAGTAACTGTACTCCTGTTTGTACTTCCTTTACAATATACGACCTTTCCATACCCCCCTGACCTTCTCCCCTCCCACCCAAAAGCTCTGCAAAATATCCTATCCACTCATTTTCTGTTATCATTGTTCCTCCCCCTGTCGATCTAGTTCTCTTTATCTTATTTATAGTTTCCCAAACCCTATCAAATCTTTTCTCTTTGCAATGCCTGTTCACTCTCTCAGCTTCCGCCTCTTTCCAGCACTTTTTTTTCTCATTTAGTAACTTCTTGTAATCTCTTCTTAATTTACAATAATCCTCTCTTTTCCCTTGTTCCCCTCCTTTCTTGAAGTCCGCTAGAGCTGTCATTACAACCATTCGTTTCCTCTTACACTCTTCATCAAACCACCCCGCGCCTATGTTTCTGTCTATCTCTTCCCTTATTCTCACTTTCTTACCCACCTTCCATACTGGGCGTTCTATTAATTTTAAAACTTCATCCACATCCCCTCCTTCCAACATCCTTTCACTTTCAACCCTTATACTTTCTTCACTCTCTTTTAACTCTGTTCTCAATCTCTCGATCGTGGTATCATTCCAAATGTACTTCCATCCCTCCTTGTACCTATCTCTTTTTCCTACCCTTCTCTTCACTCCATCATACTCCCCCCTTAATTTTATCTTGATGGGCATATGTTCTGTTATCACACATTCTGTCACCTCAAAACTTATTATCTTCTTTAGAGCTATTTCCGTGCTAACTCCTATATCTACTACACTCCCGCCCTTCGATGAGATGAATGTCAGTTCACCATTACTATCTCCCTTCATCCATCCATTTAAAATATATAATTTTTGTATAGCACATAACTCTAATAATCTTACCCCATAGCTATTTATATCTTTGTCTTTACTATTTCTTCTGTACTCACTCACTTCCTTATCCTCTCTCCCATAATCGGGTACCCTATTACTCACTCTTGCATTCCAATCCCCTAACAATATCATTCCATATTCCACATATAATCCTTTCATTTTGTTTATTTCTTCAATCAGTTCTTCAAAATATGTTTTATTAGCATAAGTTGAGTCTTTAGGATGGTTGTATAATAGAGCCAGGCAAATTGCCTCCTTCGCATCATTTCCCATTTTAATTCTCAGCCATACCACCCCTTCTACCTCATTCTGTATTCTCTCTACTCTCTCTATTAACTAATTTTTTATTAAAACTGTTATCCCACCCGGATTTCTTCCCATTCTCCCCCTTTTTTCTTTTATCACGTTGACTAGTCTATACCAATCCCATTCAATTTCTATCCCTTTTCCTAACCACGTCTCTACTAGGGCAATAATCTCATACTCCTTTACTGTTTTCTCCAATTCTTTATTCCCTATCTTCCCCATCAACCCCTCAATATTCCACAACCCTATCGCCATCTCTAGTTATTTATTCCCTCCCACTCTTTGCACCTGTGCTTCTCCATTTCCACCTCTACTCCTTGTCACTCTTCCCTGTGAGTCCTCTCCAGATCTCTCCTCGTTCTCATTTCTCCCGTCATCCTTCCCTTTCTCCATACCTACGCCTTTTTTCTTTCCCCACAGATCTTTCAAACTTAATGATCTTTCCTTATTTAGCGCCTGTCTTTTTTCCATTTTATTTTCTGTGTTCCTTTTACTCGGAGAGGATGCATTCTTACCCTGCCTACTGTTACCTTCATTCACAATTTTCACTGTACTCCTCACCAGTTGTGGCACATTACTCGCTTCCTCCCTCTCTGTGTTGTGATAACTCTTCAAGGACTCTCCATTTCCGCCCACCTGGTTGCTGGCACTGCTGTTCAGCACATCCCTACTTCCCGCACCTGATGTGATGTGGACTTCGCTCACTTCCGTAATATCACTCCTTTCTACGTCACTGACCTTCCTTGCTACTTCCACTGTTGCCAAGGACACGTTCTGCTGCTGTTGGTGTTCTTCATCAAGTTTTTTCAGCCTTCCCGCCCCCCACACTCGATTCCACCTTCCGTTTCCAACCACCAGCTGCTGCCCTCTAATATATGCCTTAAGACCTTGTTTTCTTGCCTCTCTTAAATGTTTATTCAGAATTCTGTTCTTCTCTATGGCTTCCCTGTCCATCTCCCGTTTTATCCACACTTTCTCTCCTTCCAGATTACTCGAATTTCTTATTACAATGTCCGCCATCAGTGTCGATAGTAATTTCACTCTAATTGGTCTCTTACCTTTCACTCTCCCCACACGCTGTACATCGTCAATATCAACTTCACTGAAGTTGATCTTCATCCTGTTCTGGATAACTTCTACCACTTTGTACACTTTAGACTCTCTTTCTTCTTCTTGGACACCGTATATGAAGATATTTTTTCTTACGTTGTCTTGTAAACTCTTCTCGACTGCTCTCTTCGTTTCTCTCAGGTCCCACTCCAGGCTTCTTACCTTCTGCTTCAATAGGTCTAATTCATCTTTATTACACCCTTCCTCTTCCAAAATCTTCTTTACATCTTCTTTGACACTCAATTTTAGGTCCATAAATTCCCTGGATAACTCTCGGAACATTTCTTTTATTTGCTCCGTCTGACAAGCCTCTCTTATCATCTCTCTAATCGCCTCGTACTCTTCCCATCCAATGGAACCTACTGGACCTGGGCCGGTATTAATCTCTACTCCTCCTATTATCAGCAACACCATCACCACCGCCGCCACCAGTAACGTAGCCACCATCTTCCTTTTTTCACCCTTTAACTCCATTCTTGTTTCCATTCTGCTTCCCTTTTTACAGTTCCATCTGCCGATCGCTATCCTATATTGTGTCAACGTGATACCCATTGCTCCGCGCTCCACTCAGCACATCCTCTCAGCTCACTGTCTCACAGACGACTGGTTTGGAGAAGAAGAATGAGAGGTATACAGAGGTACCATATCAGCGTTATTTATTGCCCAGCAAAACAACAAATGAGTGCCTCTACAACAATACACTTTTCCTATCTCAATTCGAGTTACTGAATGCAGTGTACACCAGTATTTTTAATACCCGACCACAAATCCCTTGCACTGATGCATGCCTGAATTCGTCTTGGAATACCGTCCACTAGTTCATCAAAGCAAAGCTGGTCCAAATTGCCCTACTCCTCAATGATGACTAGTCCTAGATTTCATAGAATGGTTGGTGAGTCGTGATGTCCATAAAGAGCCTTCGTTAATTTACCACGGGCATGTTCGATAGGGTTCATGCCTGGATAATATGGTGGCCACTACAGTCGAACGATATCGTGATCAAGAAGGAAGTCATTATCGAGAATCGCACGATGGATACGCACATTATCGTCCATTAAGACAGATTTCCTCAAAAATGTGCATCGAGAGTGAAATTGTGCCTTGTGCAACCTGTTTCTCACAGTTTGAGTTGAAACCGGCGACCTGTGGCTGTCCGAAGATCATTGTTCAGCATGGCGGCATAGCATTCGGGGTTCCTCCAAGATGAATTTGACGTTAGCGTTCATCGACTTCAGTTGCAGCCCCTTGAGGAAGGTGCGAGTCAAGTTATGAACAATTCCTGCCTCCCAGTACCGCTTCCATATTCGAACAACATCAATTTGATTATGGTCCATACGCCATGCAACTGCTCTTGTTGACTATCCTTCTTGACATAATGTAATTATGTGTACACGATCACACACATCGCACGTCGTGCCGTACTACACGCTCACTTCACTGCTTAAAACACACCTCTAACGCTTCCACACTAGTGCTACAACTTCAACTGAAACGCTCCTATTGGAGCGTGGCGTTCTGCCTGTGGGCTGGGATACACTCACGTACAGAAAAGGTGTCCCAACATAAACAATCAATACTGCCCCACTCCAGTACTGAAAAGGAGGGGAGGGAGTGAAGGGGTAGATTTGAAGGTCACCCCAGTACCTAAAAAGAGGAAAATGGAATGAAATGGTATAATAGTACTGAAGGCACAGTGTGTGTATTGTTATACATCCGCCATTGCTCCCATTTCAATCACAACAGTTTTATTGCGGGCTGTCTACCTGCACCAATGCGTTAAGCGAGGAGGCAGGGGCGCCATGCGTTGTTTATATCGGAACACAATCTCTATGCAGTAGTGTACGTGCAGTGAATATGTATACATACATCCTAAGGGTCGTCTTTCCGGTCTGCATGGAACAGGCCAAAGGAGCTGCCTGCCCGAGGCGGAAAAGGCGTGCTCGGTTGACCCGGAAGGACGTGGGTTCGAATCCCCGTCAGGAAGTCGTAAAATTTAAGAAATGAGATTTCCACTTCCGGAGGTGCATATGGCCCTGAGATTCACTCAGCCTACACCAAAAATGAGTACCAGGTTAATTCCTGGGGGCAAAGGCGGCCGGGCGTAGAGCTAACCACTCTACCCCATGAAGTGCCGAGGTTACGGATAGTGGATGCCTTTTACCTTCCACTCCTCCAAGGACCTTCAGGGCCTGTACGGAGATGACTTCTCTTTTATAGGACAGCAACACAATTAAATGACACACAGGGGTGGTGCGAAACTATTTCTGATTGTGCGTATTTTATTACAGTAGACAGTCAATTTTTGTGCGAATGCATACATAATTAAACGGCGCATATAAAATAAGAATAGGCTTACATTTTACGCTAAATCTATATTTAACAACGGTTTATGGTAACGGTGAACACGGCAATATACACGCGTGCACTATACGGATGCTGATAACGCTTTTAACCAAGAAGGCCGTATGGAGAAATGCATTTTACGTAAAAAAAAAAAGGTAGAAAATGGTTTCAATGTACCTGGCTGAAACTGCAGTCGGTCTTTGATGGAACTCCCTTGGCTCAATTTATCTCAGATGAGTCTCTGTAGGATCGTTCAATGACATTTACTTTCACTACATAGTGAAACAATAATCATGTTATTGATTTTACGTTTCACTAACTACTTTTACGGATTTTGGAGATCCCAATGTGCTGGCATGTTGTCCCGCAGAAGTTCATTAACGTGCCAATAAATCTACCGACACGAGATTGACGTATTTGAGCACCTTCAAATACCACCGGACTGAGCCAGGACTGAACCTGCAAATTTGGGCTCAGAAGGCCAGTGTTCTACCGTCTGAGCCACTCAGCCCGGCAATTCGTGCATCCCTTCGTAGGAACAAATACCCATCAACATTTCATAACCATGTTCTACAGCTGCTTGGCGGGTATTGTAATATTAACCATTTGAAATTGAGAGAGCATCTTGTGCAATTGGCGTCGGGAAAGGCATCTGGCCGTAAAACTGAGGTTAGTCCCCTCCATGAGGTTAGGCTTGCTGTCTTGCGCGTAAAAAGTAAGGTTAAGCCCATCCAAGATGGCGGATGTGAGGTTAAGCATGCAGTCTTAGCCAGCGCAGTCAATGAGGTGGTGGCCGAACCCGTAATTTATACTACTCTTATACGTTTGCTATAATATTTTCTCTATTTCAATTTATTTCTTTTTTCCTCTTTGCCTCTTCACACTTAAGTAATAACACCATAAGCCATATTCTTATATGTTTACCTAAGAATCCCTGCACCTTAATTTCTACTCTGTTATCGCTTTCTTATATCCATAACTCATACAATCAAAATTTATTGAGGAGCATTTTATTTTCAAATACATCCACTTAGTACTTACATATTTGTCCTATACGGCTGTCCTCAGTTCAATCCTATTTTCTATTAATTTCAACGTTTTTAACTGCATTACCTTTTTCCTTAATTACTCCGTATGTACGCGAGTTATAATCCCGAAACCTGGACACTCTTTTCTTTGAGAAAAAATTCCAAGTTGTTCAAATGTATAATTTTTGGTCGCGTAAAGTATAGAAATATGGATGTAATTTTAATGACTGTGCAGACCTTACTTTCGGGAATATTGGTGGCTAAACAGTAAGTCGTATCACAAAACAACACAATCGCCGTTCAATTTTTGGAGAGATCCACAACTTTGGTTCTGTGACATTGTCGTGTATCGATTGTTGACACGTTAGATAGTGCTGCATTTCGAATTATAGTCAAATCTCTCCAGCTCGATTGTGATTGGCATTAGGAAAAGGAGCCTGACTTTTCACTGGAAACTCTCTATCTCTACTGTGAATGTTAGTTGCAAAGTGAGCCTGCCGTTGTAGTTGAAACTCCAAAACTCGATTGTGATTGGCAATAGGATATGCGGCCTCTATTTTCAACAAATTTTCCCCAATGCCTACCTTACATCCGAAACAACGTATGGCGTCCTCCCTGCTTTGTTTCTGGGATGGCGCTAAGAGAAATGCAATTTAATATATTCTTACTCAAAGCCTTTGCAGTAATTTGCGGAAAAATCCGTACACAGTGTAGAATACCGTTGCGAAGCACGGGTATGTTTGTCTGTTAGGTCATCAGCCAAAAGGCTGGTTGGATCCTCAAATAGCACCACCAAAGGCTATGCAGTTATAGGGAAACCACAAAAACCAATGGTAGTACCAAAATGAGGCACACTTGGCAAGACGAGGAGTGGGGTTGTTTGCCATTGCTTTCCTCAATGGGCCAGACAGTGCTATTGTAGCACAACTAACCCTATAAGCAACACCTTTTATGACACTGAAACACACTGGTTGTGCTCTGAATGTCATTACCCAGCACAACCCATACCCCAGCAGCTTCCATATTGTTACAGCCATGGATGAGACTGGGGCTTCGGTGGAAGCTACACTTTGCTCTGGCCTGTGCCTGTGTATATTTGCTAGTAAATAAATAAATCAAATAAATATATAATTTGCAGTGTCATTGGCAATGAATTGGTAGAATTAGCCATACCGTGCATCGGAATTACCCATATTGCTGAGGATTTAGACAAAGTATTACAATTAAAATTACATGAATTAGTTAAAAAGTAAGTTCAAATTTATTTTGAAGTAAGAAATACTTATTTTATTGCAAGTGTTAAAAGTTGCACCGATCAGTTAAGTCTTTTGGCGATGATGTGAAAGGGCTTGGACTGGGAAGGGGAGGAAGCAGCTGCGGCATTAATTAATGTTAGGTTCCAGCATTTTCCTGGTATGAAAACTGGAAAACCCTGAAAACAGGTGATGGCGTTCGAAACGTCTATCTCCCGAAAGGTAGCTTACTGCTTGTGACCCGAACCACTTGGCCAAATCGCTAGGTAAATAGTGAATAAATATAGCATAACCACTAGGTATTCCAACGTAAAAACTTATTTTGAGAATCATTATCAAAATATGACATTTACAATTTTGCCTCAATGTTACGTATTTAGCCGAGTTTCTCCTATGTGTGGTCAGGGTCTCTTTAGTTTATAGTTTATTCGTGCCAGTCTACAACGTCTGCCATGTTACGACTTTCTGAGTGCTTGCGTGAAGGTTTCATGTAGTTATATTATTCGGCAGTGACAAGGGACAGAGCTATTCCAAAATGACACATTTTAATGACGTAGTCAAAAATATTAATTGGTAGCTCGGCGCCATGTAGAGGAATGACATACTCACCAAGGAGTTTCAATCAACATTCAGGTCAGCCAGCTCATTTATTTGATGAGAAAAATGGAGGTGTGAGGTGATATGAAATTCTATAGGGGCTGATATTGACCTAGAGGGGGAGTGTCGTACCCTTCATAAGGATGAATAACGGCATTCTATGTTGGTTATCGTTAGGTTGGAAATGATTTAATCGAACGTATGGACAGCCATCGGCTTTTAATTACGGCCAGCGGATTGATTTGGTAATCCACAGTGGTGCCTGTGACTGCATGTAATTTCTATACTGCGAGATAGATCTTTCCTGGTACGATATATGACAAACCCCCGGTAACGATAAAATTAAAAAGGGTTACCTCAGATAACGTTGAATTCATAGATGACGCAATTCGGTTTCATCACTAGTTCTACAGTTCAGCTGTCGTCTAAATCATGCAGTAGAGCACTGGTTCCTAGTGAGGTCACTAGATGTCCATGTAAACTAGGGCTTCTCAACGTTTTGAACATCGTGAACGCTAGAAATTTTAAATACTCATTGAAATCGAACAGATTTAATAAATAAATAAATAAATAAATAAATAAATAAATAAATAAATAAATAAATAAATAAATAAATAAATAAATAAATAAATAAATAAATAAATAAATAAATAAATAAATAAATAAATAAATAAATAAATAAATAAATAAATAAATAAATAAATAAATAAATAAATAAATTTGGTCTCGCGGGAGTCCTTTTACGGGCCAGTAAATCTACCGACAAGAGGCTGTCGTATTTGAGCACCTTCATATATCTCAGGACTGAGCCAGGATCGAACCTGCTAAGTTGGGATCAGAAGGCCAGCGCCTCAATCGTCTGAGTTACTCACTCATCCTCGCTAAATAAATAAAACAATAAAATACTCATCCGGTCAATGATATCTTTGATCTTGTGTTACTCAGAATTTCAATCTTGTCCGAGTAGAAGTCGCTTTGCAGCTGTACGTTAATAGTCCTACGGAAGGGGATAAGTTAATCGTGATCTTGCATTGTTCTTGGGGTTTTTAATAAGTGATAAAGCTTTCTCGTACACGTAGATTTGATCATTTCCTTCTTTGATTGTATTTCCGAAGCTCCTGTTCGGCCAGCCATGCTATCATGACAGTAAAAGTTGTCATAATGAACAAATACCACAAAATCCCTGATAAAACCGTTAAATGTTCAAACGATTTATATTATTATTATTATTATTATTATTATTATTATTATTATTATTATTATTATTAAACTAGAATCCCGTTAATCCGAACCCCGTTAATCCGAAAGTCCGGTTAATCCGAAATGAACTATTCAATTTTTTAAAGCCTCCTTATTGAAATGAAAGAACATATTATAGAATGAAGATTAACTATCATTTTATTAGTCATATTTTTTTAGAATAACTTAATGTAAACATTATACAGTACACGTCATAAACCATCAATCATTAGCCGTTTATCTTTACCAAGTCTATTAGTTTCTTTTGCCGTAGTGATTGGAACCTGCTCGAAGATGCAGTGTTAAACCAGCGTCTCATAAACATCACATCAGTGGGCGTAGCAGCGGAGTGTTGCTCGACGTAGCGTACGGCAATATCTAAGGCGGCCGCGGCATCTGAATGTGACACTAGTTGAGGAACTGGCCTTCTGACCCCAACTTGGCAGATTCGATACCCGCTCAGTCCGGTGGTATTTGAAGGCGCTCAAATACGTCAGCCTTGTGTAAGTAGATTTACTTGCACGTAAAATCCCGCCACCTCGGCGTCTCCGGAAACCTTAAAAGTAGTCAGCGGGATGTAAAAGCAATTACATTATTATTAGAAAATATTTTCCGGATAATCCGAAAATTTCGTTATCCGAACAGACTCCTGTCCCAATTAGCTCGGATTAACGAGACTCTGCTGTATTATTATTATTATTATTATTATTATTATTAATATTATTATTATTATTGTTATTCATGGGTGTTTCAGGTGGAATAGTAGCTTAATTATTTCGGATTACAGTAGTATAGGATATGTTAAGTACAATAGGTCTTATAAACATGTGTCCAATATACAATGTGTGTAGAATTACAGCTGTTTGTATGACGTGCGTAAGGACAATCCTTTAAAGATGATTACGGAAACACAAATGACTTTTTTGATGTATTTATTGATGCATAAACCCTATATAATGTTTAACTGTTCAACCCATATGATTTATTGATGCAACAATTTTACGTGATGTGTAGCAGTTCACAACAAATGACTTATCACTGGATTTATTGATACATAATTCTGCGCCCTTTGGAGCAGTTCACAGTACATAAATCCCACCACCGATTTCAATGCACTTTTCAGCGCTCTGGCCAATAGCACTTTTAGCCCATCGGATGTCATATTGGTGTTCTTTTATGAGGACAGTAGTATGTATAATACCAGCGACCAATTCGGTGTTTACTTCTCCTCTGTAGACTTCGCATTTTATCCATCCCCAAAGACAAAAATTGAAAATTGTTCCAAGGGACAAAGGTTTGTGCATATATAAATGTATCAATAAGTCATCTGGGTGTTTTTAATAATGTTTGTAAGGTTTCGATGATGCATATCAAATAAACAGCTTTAATTCTGCTCACATCGAAAACTGCATACATATTTATACGACTTTTTAAAACCTCAAAAATCTTCCACCTGGCATATTTATTATTCCTTCTGAAACGTCGTGAACTGGGTAGTACTCCGTGAAAACCGAAGTTTCTGTATGAGACCATCTTACTTACCATTGTTTCAAGACTTTTCTGTCTTTCTTGTTTTAAACTGATAATGAAATCCACGCCTAGATATTAAAATTGTTTATATTAAATATGTCTTCTTACTTTAAGACAGTTTTATGATTAGTTATCCTTTCTTTTTTTGCTACGGGATTTACGTCGCACCGACACTGATAGGTCTTATGGCGACGATGGGATAGGAAAGACCTAGAAGTTGGAAGGATCGGCCGTGGCCTTAATTAAGGTGCAGCCTTAGCATTTGCCTGGTGTGAAAATGGGAAACCACGGTAAATCATCTTCAGGGCTGTCGACAGTGGGATTCGAACCCACTATCTCCCGGATCCAAGTTCAAAGCCGCGCGCCTCATGGCCAACTCGCCCGGTAGTACTTACTCTAAAAAGGATGCTCATTAATATTAAGACGACATATAAATTATTATTACATTTCTGACGTTTATGATGTCTCCACCTCATGGCTGCGTGCTGCTAGAGCAGTGAACTGTTGGCACATGAATATAGCGTCTATGTAATGCGCATCATATTATTAAAAGACGGTCTTGCGTTCTTCGCGACACATTTGGGAAGGGTCTCGTCTCCTGCGTCTACGTCGCTGGATAGAATCAGGTATAGACAGCTCGTATTTCACCATGGGTTCACATCTCTTCATTTGGTTATGAGGGTATTTACGGGTTGTAATTAGTATGTAAATAAGAGGACGTATATTTACGATAAAACCTCAATTAGATTATAATCCTAGTGTATGGAACCATTCCTAGGATTTCTTCATTCGAGAACTCTAGGAGATCTAAAGTAAATCAGCATGATTTATTGTGCCGGATTTTCGTCAAAAGAATTGTTTTACGATAATTTTCCAACCCTTGGACTGGGAAGACTTGGTATTAAGGAGGTGAACTGACCGACTGAGTGGAGAGATGGCATGAAATACGATTGAGTGGAGTTTTTAAAAGTAGGAAAGATTACGATATGAAGAAAAATTCGGAACTGAGGAGGTCAAATGTTAATTTATAGGAATTAGGAATTGTGAATAATATATCAAGGAGGATATTGATGAAGTTTTTTATATGATTTAAAAGACTAGATGAATAGCTGATAGGGAATCTGCTATCTAGGCATCAGCTCTAAATGCAGATCAATGGTGGCTGTTTGATATTGGTTGAAATTCATGAAACTCTGTCAATTATGGCGCTGGTATTGTGTGCTGGAGATTGCTGTGCGTAAGAGTGGCACCAATGTGCTCACGTTAGGAAAGTCTATGTTCACCTCAACGAAACAACGAGGAAAATATCGGGCGAAACGGTACCTACTACTCGCACGAGTCGGTTAATACATTGAAAAATAACAGGAGCATCAAGACCGACAGAAGTGTGGCGTTTAACAGACCAGACATCACTCTGTGGAACCACAGTGTTAAACATGTGTGAATAATCCATTTTCATTGCATTGTAGTTCAAATACTCACCCTAATTTTGAAATACAAATATTGAAATATCATGTATGTTAAACTGTGATAGGCGCAGCGAGAGAGGTGTATATTAACCTGAAACCTTGAAGATGCTTTATCTGTCCATCTGTCTGATTGGAGACATCCGTAAGTATGTACTTCTGAGTGCTTGCAGAATCATGTGGAAGTTCCTTAAAAAAGTTATCAATGCAGTTATGCTGATGTATCAGATGAGAAATCTGTAGGTTAAGAAAATAATAGTAATAGGATAAAACAAAGCGTTAAACCGCTGGGTAGCTAGGTGAGAAGCGATAGATTCTGGAGACCAATGAATTAACGATTCCGAAAATATACATTTTTGAAGTAAACGTATTTAGATACTTAAATTACAAAAAGTCTCAGTAAATGCTTTTATGGTCAAGTTTCCCTCTTCACAATAACATACTTCGCTCTCCAATTTCCAACAAATTACAAATGTAGACAAGATAGTGAGACAAGGTTGTACGGAGAGGAATGGCCGAGCGTGTTAACGCGCTGCTGCTATGGAACCAAGCTCTGCATTGGGGAGACACGTGGGTTCGACTCCCACTGTCGGCTGTCCTGAGAATTGTTTTCTGTGGTTTGCCATTGTCATTTACAGGCAAATGCCGAAACAGTTCCTATTCATAGGCTACATCCCATTCCTTCTACCTTCTTACCAAATTTCATTCATCTCATTATTTCATCCTCAATAGCTCCTCAATTGAGATTGGCGCCAGGAAGGGCATCCAGCTGTAAAAATGCCATGGGATTTTTATATCATCTCATCCGCAGCGCTGTACAAAGAAACGAGACTGAGGGGGTAGACATAGAGTGAGATAAGGTTGTCAGACAGAAGTGATGTATTCTATGTGAAAATGGGATGGAAATTCCTTTTTTCCCATAAAGCAAGAATTATGGATCCATCGTGGTTACCAAGCTCGCAAAATGAAATAATAATAATAATAATAATAATAATAATAATAATAATAATAATAATAATAATAATAATAATAATAATAATAATAATAATAATAATAATAATATTTCAAATCCCTGATGTTCAGAGAAGCGAGAGAGAGACAGACATCTAGATTTAGGTTGTTCTGCTCCAGTTACAGCGTTCCATCTTCACGAATGGAAACGGTAGGGAGGTTCATGTGTGACTCCACGGATGATAGCGTGCCATTGATTGATTACCGCACACTTCACGGATACCCAGGAGGATTAATTAATGGACCAGTGCTTCTCCATCCCCGTGTTCGACTAACACGAACACATTTAAAACAAAGGCTCTCCATTTAATAGCGCCATCGGAACAATTGAAGACTCCATCCACACCATCGCTAATTGAATGACAGCTGTATCTGTAAGATCACAATTCAATCGCTTGACACGTTATATTGATCTCCTATGTTCATATCTTTAGCTAGGTCGTTTGTGATTCCTGGAGCTGCAGATTAGGCATGTTGTGCACGAACATGTAACATACAGTAGAATAATTCGATATGGAAAGCTAGCGAGACTGATTACCTTTTCAACCATTTTTAAGCAATAACAGGTTAGAATGCAAACTAATTTGGTAAGTAGTAACTGTCGACCAGCCCGTTCTTTGGTTATGTAGCGGGAGTAACATAAATTCTAGGGGTTCCGAAGGGGCGTACCCCTATGTTTATGCAAACCTCATACCATAACCGTTGAGCAGGGTAGGCTATACTTGTTACTCGCTTCATTAACTTTGCATTCTAACCTATTACTGCCTACAAATTCGGGCTCTGCTGATTAGTAATTTACATCTGTGAGAATAATAATTTGAATTCTTACTAAAAGACTGCTTACGTTATAAGCTTTCAGTATACGTATACGAATGAATAACCTCTGAAAGCTCCTGGATTGTAATCGCGTAGGCTGTGTGGACTTCGAACCAACCCTCAGGTCTGAGTAAAAAATCCTGATCTGGCAGGGAATCGAACCTGGGGACTCCGGGTGAGAGGTAAGCACGCTAACTCTAGACTGCAGGGCCGGCATAAATTTACTACAATTCGGTAATTAAAACATTGTATTAAGTTTGATTGCTCTAGTTCATACGGTTCCTGAGAAAAATATACCTAAATTAGAAGAAATATATGTCGCTTTCAGTAAGGTAATGTTAGCCAAAGATGAGGAAGAGTGACAAGGTTATTGCTATATTTAAATCGTACTTTAAAATATACGTTTTATTGCAAGAATATGCATGCTTGAAATCAATTTTTGGATTCAGAAAAGTTTATTCTATTGAAAGAGCTGAAGAAAATTGTATCGGATACATCCGTAAGAATTTTAGGCGTGAATACGTCTCTGAGAGTCCGCCTCTGTGGTGTAGTGATTAGTGTGATTAGATGCCACCCCCGGAGACCCGGGTTCGAATCCCGACTCTGCCACGAAATTTGAAAAGTGGTGCGAGGACTGGAACGGGGTCCACTTAACCTTGGGAGATTAACTGAGTAGATGGGGCAGGTTCGATTATAACCTCATCCTTCCTCGAATTGGTTTTCTGTGGTTTCCCACTTCTTCTCCAGGCAAATGTCGGGATGATACCTAACTTTAGGACTCGGTCGTTTCCTTTCCTCCTCTTTGTCTATCCCTTCCGATTTTGCAATGCCTCTACAAGGCCCCTGTTCAGCATAGTACGTGAGGCCGCCTGGGCCAGGTATTGGTACTCCTTCCCCGTAGTATCCCCCTGACGCAAAGTTTCACGCTCGAGAACACTGCCCTTGAGGTGGCAGAGGTGGGATTTCTCGCTGAGTCCGAGAGAAATACCAGCTCTGGAGAGTAAATGGATTAAGAAAGAGATAAAGAAAGAAAGAAAGAAAGGAAAGAAAGAAAGAAAGAAAGAAAGAAAGAAAGAAAGAAATAAAGAAATAAAGAGGGAAATAAAGAAAGGAAGAAAAGTTTATTCTATTGAAAGTGGTGAAGAAAACTATAGCGGATACAGCCGCAAGAATTTTAGGTGTGAATACGTCTCTGAGATCTGGCGAAATAACTACGATTTATTTCGAGCTAGGTTCATTGAAGTACTGGCTTAACACTAGTTATAAGCTTATAAAGGGTAGGTTTATCATTAGACAAATATGTCGCATACGGCGAAGTTACTAGAGTAATATTCGCGTAAATATAACATCGGGACAAGTAAGGCCGAGAATGAACGCGCAGTCGACCACTGAATATAAATTGAAGCGATTCTTCATTAATGTTAACAACTCTTTCATTTTGAAGGAATCAAATTTGAAAACTTCACACAGAATGGTACTTGAGTCTATCCCGTCCTCATACTCGGTCAAATCGCCTGCCCATGGTTTGTAGTGGGAATTTTAAGGAAGACAACTCTAGTGAGAGCCCAGCTAGAATTTTTTTCTGGATATTTCTATTATTTCAGTGTTCATAGACTTTACTGAGCACAAAAAAGGTGACAGCTACAGCTTGGAAACCTCCGAAACTGACAAGAGCCTCAAACAGGTCCATGCTGTAATTGAAAACGTCGTTGAAGGTAAATTATTAACTTAAAAATTTGTCTTCATTGAAATGTGTTTTTATATAAAGACAAGTATTTTTAGCAAGTTGGATTTGCTTCAGAATCTCTAGGTACTACATCCAACATAGCGGTATCAACGGTAGCAGACTATCTGGTTCGCATAATAGTAGGAAATACTAGTTGTGAAGTTTGTTTGCAATCTATTTCCCTTTCTGCGATTGAAAGCCCGCTCCTCAGCATCATGTGTTTTCAAGGTCGTGGAGAGCAAGCTATGCAATTCATGTCCCGTACCGTCCAATATCTGCCTCGGAAGAACTTGCTCACAAACTATACAATTTTATTAAAAGACAAGTTCTTTCAAACTCTTACGATTATTCTTCTGCGAAAATTCACGAAACCGTTCCTGGATAATCTAGATTGTAATCGGACGAGCAGAAAATAAAGAGATTTTCAGCTTCACAATACGCATCTCAACAGAAAAATACTGTTTTAATGAGTGATTTTCTGGGGAGTTGTAGATATGAATCTTCTTCTTCATGCGCCATGTCCCCGCAGATCGTTGGCGGTCAGTAATATGATCTGCTGTTTGTTCATAGCTATTCTGAATAGAGTAAGCTTCGTCACCCCAAACCAATGGCTCAACTTTCTGAGTCACGATGCTCTACTTCGTCCCAGACCACGTTTTCCATTCATTTCCCTTGGAGGATTACTTGTAGAAGGTGGTATTTACTGTTTCGCATCATATGACCAAATCATTCTTGCTTCCTTCTCTTGATGGTAGTGAGAATTTCTGGTTCTTTGTTCATACGGTGCAAAACTTCTATACTGGTCATTTTAGCTGTTTAAGGTATCTTCAGTAACCTTAGGTACGTCCACATTTCAAACGCTTTCAATCACTTGCACAGTTAGTGTCCATGCCTCAACGCCGCCGTGTCCGTAATGTAATGGAAATGTCACGTCTTAAGAACAGTTTTCTAAGTTTCTGAAAATAAGTTCTGGCCTGCTCAATTCTGCAACGGATCTCAGGAGCAAGGTCCCAGTCATCATTAATGTGATATCCAGGTACTTAAACCTTGCCACTCTCGTGATTCGGTTTTTTCCTGCTTCGAGACTACCCCGAATACCACCTTATTTCCTACTTATAACCATCCACTATGTCTTCTTTACATTCAGTCTCAAGCGTTTCTGGCTTCACTGGCAACATTAAGTAGTTCCTGAAGATCCTGGAGATTGGTTGCAAGTAAGACAGTATCATCGGCTTACCTGATGTTATTTATGATGACTCCATTTACCACAAGTCCTTGTGTCTTTCCGCAAAGAGCATCTGGAAAAAGCTCTTCTGAACATAAGTTGAAAAACACTGGTGAAAGAATGCAGCCTTGGCTAACTCCTTTCATAATTGACACTTCTTCCAAGACACGACGATCATCTCTTATGCCAACACACTGGTGCCAGTAGAAATGACCAATAATACGGATGTCCCGCCAATCAAGCCCTAATTCTCGAAGAAGGTTCATGAGTCCGTTAGGGCGGACTGTAGATATGAACGAGAAACCTGAAAATTGTAAATATCACTAAAAAGGAGTCGGTACATACTCTCATCTCTAGAATAAATTCATATAGTGCGCACGTATTGTGACGATTTATTGCAACAACGTATAGGTTGATTAAGATTCTTTGACAAGACGTTCAAGGAGAAAAGAGCTGGGACCAATTGGAGGTTAGTGGATGTAATAAGAAGAAGAGAAAAAAGTTAATCAAAACAGTATATTGTTTCTAAAAAGGAAATCAATTTTAAATTTTACAACTCAAACTTTTGTAACCGGACACACACAAAAGAAAACACTCATCGTGAATGACGTACATAGGATAGAATCCCTAGACCATTTACAAGTTATAATATTTGACTAATCAAATGAACGTGGTAACCTATAAGCCTCGGAGAATATGGACACAAATTTCCAAAAGGGTAAACAAAGAGAGAAGAAAGGCACGGGAAGGACCAAGGACGGGGATCACAATAATGGGAGTCGCCTGAGTATAAACATTGCCAAATGCAGGAACAGTTTTATGTGATAAGTTGTACCGTCCAGGCCACAAGTTCAATCACTCACCAACTCTTGAAATTGGATATTACTCAATGTTCATTTGTTAAGAAAAAAGTGTCACTCATATTAGACTTAAAAGAAAACCGGCCACAGCAATGAAGATAACTCCAAAATCCATAGGAGGAGAATAATAGTGGTAATTATAAAATAAATACTCTGTTGCTCACCCAATGCAGCAAATAAAAGAAGTGGAGCTTCCCAGCAAATACTGGGAAGTCCTCAGACGACCCTCCAACCACACTCGGAATCAGTGCTGGACTGAAGACCGAGTATGTGGGGGAAGCCTTTATACCGCTGCAGAAAGTTCCGGAAAAAAGTACACAAAACGTCGAGAAATATCGGACACTGACGTAACAGATGACGTAACACAGAGGAGACTCAGTGTGTAGTCAGCAGTTCACCAGGACAGATGCACGGCGCGTCAGCAGAGAAGGTCCAAGGCCGGTTAGATGGATGAAGTATCGGCGAGTATATGAACATAGATGAAGTTGCAGATGACGGTAGCCGAAAATAGGTGAGTGATCGTTACAGTATGTAGGGTGTTACAAAGCAATCCTAGTGGCAGAGCGCAAAGCTGCAGTTTACCCAGTCACTGCGCGGCATCTCCCTGCCTTGTACAATAACGTAGGCAATGGTTACTTCACATATCCACATCGACTTCTTCTTGAAGATGTGTACATTTGTTTAGAATCTATACATTAAAAGAGTTTACTGAAAACAGCTTTGGCAAATCCGTCCGTCCGTTCTAATGGACCGTTTTGCTTCATTTTTGTTTTTTCTCTCCGGAATTACCTCAGGTGAATCAAGAGACATTGATAGATCTCTAAGTTCTGCGAACTTGAAATAATCGTAAAATCTAGTCATTAAATGATCACTCGAATTATTGCAGGCGAAGGTTTACTCTAACCCGCAATACATTCTGGACTTATCAGGTTGCTAAGCGACTGAGACATTCATTAATATTCTTATATACGTGATTTCCATTCTTAGTAATGTCATTGCATGCAGCCACATCTTTAATTACTACCTGTCAAGCCAGAGAGTGTACACTACCCCTGATCACGGAATAATACTATTCCCTGCTAGAAACTCTTTGATGCTCTAACCTTTCTTATATTCCAAATATGTTCAAAAGATTTGCAGAGCGTTCCTAAAAACTTACTTGCTGCTAAGTGTTACGATCTCCGCTTACATTACGTATATTTCCTACCTTACATGCTGCTTTTTCGCTAAACACGTCGCCGCTGCTCCACGCATTCAACTACTCCGCTCACCTGTGCTTTGGCTGCTCCATTCATCACGTGACTCTGACGTCATCCCCTCTACGCTTCGCCTGCTCCGCTTCTGGAACTTGCTGGCCTTTAGCCTCCTTACATTTCTAGATCTTTCTATACCGCTATATATTCCCACTTCGCTCCTCCACAGTTTGAGTCTGCCTTCGTCTCGGAGTGGTGGAGCACCCAAATAACCGTGCTACTTTGTATTATGTCACTTCCATCTGGACTGTTAATCTTCAAGCAATTTGGTGAGCAAGATTTATCATTATTTGGACATTAATTTTTCATTTAGGCCATCTGCCACTGTTGAATTTTTCTTCCGTCGACTTAAATTTTGTATTTTCAAATCTCATATGCAAGACTTCACTTCTATAACACCTTTTTAATCACGAACTGCGCTACGCACAATGCAAAAATGTGTAATCACTTCAGTTGCCTCCTAAGACGTATCCTATTTTGTATTATTATTAATATCATAAATTATGTTCCCGCAACATAGTAATACCCGGTGAATAAAA
The DNA here is from genome assembly GCF_040414725.1 of Anabrus simplex. Classification (NCBI taxonomy): domain Eukaryota; kingdom Metazoa; phylum Arthropoda; class Insecta; order Orthoptera; family Tettigoniidae; genus Anabrus; species Anabrus simplex. The sequence goes on along the minus strand of NC_090271.1, from coordinate 104,923,587 downwards.
TCCTTTCCCCGTTTTTGATCCTTTTCCCACTTCCCTTTTCCCTTCCTTTCGTACCTCTTTTATTTCAGGTTTTGCTCCTCCTTTTCTTATTCAGCATCTATATTCTTCATTGTACGCTTGCATTTGGTCATAAAAATTTTCTTTGATATATTTCTGATGTCACTATTTGTAAATGTGGCACATTTTTCTTACTTTCTCAGGTTATACATATATATCTTTTACTACTTATTAAAATTTTTCTTCATTTATTTATCTTGTTGCAAAATGTTTCAATGTTAAATATATCTTATCCATACCGTATTGTTAATCTTTGGTTTTTTCTCTTGTTCTCATATTCTTTCATTTCTTGGCCTAATCCCTCTTACGGCGCGTTTCCATGATTTAATTATTATTATTATTATTATTATTATTATTATTATTATTATTATTATTATTATTATTATTATTATTATTATTATTATCCGAGCCTCCTTTTTCTACGACCTTTTTGCTTAAGCTCTATACTATATTATATCACTATCATATGCATTTACCATTACTGCCGTGCACTTCAGTTGATACTATTGTTTATCGCACGCCTCCAGCTCTGTAATATCGCACGCTACACCACAATATGGTAACAGAGCTCCCTACATAAGAGAAAAAAATAGGTACAAAGGAAACCCATCATGACATACGCCTTGGACATTATCTGTGAAGACCTATCAAAGGATAACCTGGCTACAATAGAAACAGTGAAGGCTATGTATCTAAAACAGTTTTCTGCCTGGTAGAAAACCGCTCCTTCGAGACTAACCTATGAGCTCAAAAAGCTACCTATTTATATAGAAGAGCTGCGATTAAAGATACAATCGCTTTCTTCGACACAATACCAAGCTTTACTTCAAGAAATTCAGGAACCAAACACACGGCATGATGACTACGAACTGCGGCATACCATAACGCGCTTTTTATTAAATGTTCATAAAATCATTAAAAAATGCAGGCAAAACAACATGACTATGACAAGGCATATGGAAAATTCTAAATTTCCATGGAGGGAATTGGTTAATAGAGCAAAACGCCTGAAAAGCCTTACATCTGATATGTTTTTGACATTTTTGACATGCTCTATTGGTAAAAAATATCTAATTCTCTCCATGGGAATTTAGAATTTTCGATTCGGAATTGATAGGCGGGCAATAATTCCATTGTGGAGATTTATCTCCCGTATGCAGTTATCAGACTGTGCATCTTATAAGGGTTTCTGATAAGTTCACCTGCATACACCCAGCGTCAGTGGGTAGCGTCTGACACATCCCACTCTGATGAGGCTAGTGTCAGACCTAAGACGAAAAGCCTTACATTTGATATGTTTTTGATATTTATGGGAAGGCATATCAAGACGAGTTATCTGACCTATTAATATCGAGTGCTGCGGAGTAGCGCGGGTCCTCTAGTTAAGATATAAAATGTCAATTTCAAGCCCATATTGAGTAGATACAGTAAAACCTGGCTTAGGAGCCTTTATGAACCGAAAAACTGTCCATATCGGAAAAATTTTCCGGTCCCGTAACTTATAATATTCATGTAAGTTTACTTGTATTTAGCGGAACCTGTCTGATGCTGAAACGGAAGGAAATTTTGTGACTATAACGAAAAAAAAAATATGTAAATTTCCTTCCTAACACTTTTCAGTACGTGTGTATTCCAAACGGATCTAAGATGGCCGACATACTGAGCGCTACAACGAACTCTCAAACAGTCTAATTATGATAATGTTAGTGCAGAAGATTACAAATCAATTGCTAGAATTTGAGACAGAAGCGGTGTTAGGAAAACATCGAAGAGTTTCGTCACCCTTCACCTCCAAGGAAAGGAAACAGAAATTGATGGCGAGGAAGACAAGAACGAAGACGATGAAGAAGGTGATTTGTGTAACATGAAGTCGTAAAGAAATGCTCTATCAGCCGTAAATAACATTCAGTCTATTTCGCTAACGAAATATATAGCGAAATTTTTCGAGATTATTTTCCATGCTCATATTTTAATTGAGAATCGTGCTACCAGGGATAGTTGTATCTAGCGTATAATTCTGGATTATGAAAGAAGTAAGTGACAGCACTGCACAGTATTACTATTGGTGTTATTTCTATAAAACATGCAATGTGTATTATATAAGTGTATGTACTGTCCTACTGTGGACTGTTCTAAGCAAGAACAGATTTGTGTTAGTTCTGATGAACTTTTGTTTTTAAGTGTGTGATTAGAGACATTATTGTATCTACTACCGCACAAAAACTTATAACTATACTGCTGGATTATCTAACGGATGTATCCACTTATGATTTTGAGTTATTTTTTAATCACCTTTATGAACCGAAATCCTGTATACAGCGGAAAAAATATTCCAGTCCCTTGGGTTTCCGCTGAGAACAGGGTTTACTCTATTTTATTTTGTTAATACCAAACACGCAGTACGTATTCTACATCAATTCTTGTAGCAGCGACTGCAACACATCCCTGCTCGAAGTTAATTAAGAATCTAAATGAAAAACCTTAAATGTTGAATATAGAATAGCTAAAATGTTACCTAATTTTTGAGCACCTAGCAAAAGACAGATTTGAACCTTGCATGTATTATTAGCGACGTGTGTTCGTGAGGAGTAAACTTTAAATCCCATTCAAATAGAATGAATAGTGAATAAATTAGGGCACAACTATCAGAAAACAAAGGACCCATTAACTAGAGAACAGCAAAGAGAAGCCTTTGTTGTCACGGAAGTTCAAAATACATATAATAGCAGGATTCATGACATAAAGAGAACCTCGTGAAAGGGATCATTAGATTTCAATGAAACAGGCGAATGGTGGTTTGAGGTCGTACACCCAGTATTATAACCCTCTGCAGGATTGTCAGAGAGAACTGTATTCACTCATTAGACTAATTATCACGAGGAGCTTTCAGAAAATGTATATCATTTGCTTACACAGTGGTGTTTTATTTGTCACAATAATTTACAATGTCCAGATATAGACTTTGACGGACTTACTGGAGCTTTAGAAGTAAATCAACCTTCCAGGATCTCACAACTTTTATATGTTGGGCGAAAGAATATCGCAAGTTATTGACATTCTGTTTTCATATTATTAAATTACATTAATGGATTCACGAAATTATATTACATAATAAGTGATTAGTTGTTATGATGACACTTTTATGGAAGTAGATATGCTTTGTCTTTATTTCTTATGCTGTGAACGTTAGACGAGCTCGTATTGGATCTGTTCCGTTATTGGAAACTTGGTAAAATTACATCAATTTTATTAATATCCACAGGTCAGTAGTATAATCTGAAGAACTTCGACTCCTTGGCTGAATGGTCAGCGTACTAACCTTCGGTTCTGGGGGGCCCAGGTTCAGTTTCCTGCCAGGTCGAAATTTTATACTTCTTCTTCCGCAGTTTATCCCGCGTTATGTGATATCGCTGTATTTAATGGGTATCTTCCATCGTTCTCTGCCCTGGTCTACTTTAATATTTAGGGTCTTTTCCGTCAGGTCTTGTATTACGAGTTCCATCCACCTCTTCTTCTGGCGACAACACTTAACTTGCATGTATGTAATCTTTTTGGCGTCATAGTCATTTGTCTCTCCACATTAAGGCGGGTACTCACTAGGAGGCTGCAACATGCAACACAACGGTTGTTGCAACCTTGTATAATGTGTACGTTCGTCAAACCTCAATGCGAACACCAGTAGTACCTCAGCGTTCGTTGTGACACATGCAACAATGTCGTCCAGTATACCCGTCATAAGTGCTGTGTATATTCTGCTACATTACCTACTCGAGAACTATAAACATCCCCGACTTAGTGGCAACGTGATTTTTACAAAGATAAAGTTAATTCCAATTTGCTTCTGGGTTTGAAATCGGAAGATATAAGTGGATATTTTAAGAATTCCACTCGTATATCACCAACCGATTTCGAGTATTTATTGAATTTGGTTGAACCGAAAATAAAAACAAGGGACACGCAATTTAGAAAAGCTATATCTCTTCAAGGTAAATTGGCACTAACTTGAAATTTTTAGCCACCGGTGACAGCTTCACCAGCTTGCAGTATCTCTTCAGAATATCCAAGCAAGTCATAAGTATTTCTTTTCTTTTTTTTTCTATTTACTTTACGTCGCACCGACACAGATAGGTCTTATGGCGACGATGGGATAAGAAAGGGCTAGGACTGGGAAGGAAGCGGCCGGGGCCTTAATTGAGGTACAACCCCAGCATTCGGCTGGTGTTAAAATGGGAAACCACGGAAAACCATCATCTGGGCTGCAGAAAGTGGGGTTCAAACCCACTATCTCCCGGATGCAAGTACACAGCTGCGCGCCCCTAACAGCACGGTCAACTCGCACGGTAGTCATAAGTAAATTTGTACCGCAAGTGTGTCAAGCACTCATCAGCGAATTAGAAGATCACGTAGAGGTAAGGTTCATTTTTAATTTTATTTAATTTCATTAAACATTTTTTTGTATGAGACTTCATTGATACTGAAACTATTTGGCACTTCACTGAAGGGTCATAATAATAATAATAATAATAATAATAATAATAATAATAATAATAATAATAATAATAATAATAATAATAATAATAATAATAATAATAATAATAATGTAGAATTGCGATATAATTCTATTAAATTCAGACAGAATTCCTCAGTCCACTCCATGACCTCTGCGCGTCCTGACTACGAAATGTGCCTGGAGCACGTCAACGAACACACTGCGCGCCGCTTTGTGTTCGCCGGAATACCGACAACCAGATGGATCACAGCGCGCCTGCCTCACTGCGAACGGTTGCAGCAACGAAGATCAAGGCGTACTCATTAGAAAAATATGGTTGCAGCAACCATTGCGTTGCATGTTGCAGCCTCCTAGTGAGTATCCGCCTTTAGATGGCCAAACCATCTTAATCTTTGCCCTGTTGATGGTAGTTTTCAGAGTGCCCCGTACGTGGTCGTTGCGGAGGTGACATCGCACATTCATCGTAGCATCCTCATCTCTGCTATCTCCCTGCTGATATCGTTCTTCCTCAGAGGCACCGTTTAAATGGCATACAGCATAGTTGATCTAGTGGCTGTCCCAATAAATTTTATCACCAACTTGACTCTTCTTTTAACTTTTATTGTGTCAACCGGATGTACTTCTCTGGGACCATATTTTCCATGGACATTTAGTCTGCAAACTTCTGTGCATGAATTAAGTGCCTCAACAATCCTCTATTTGTGACCAAATCTGTGGTTTCGATAAGTTCCACACCACTGAAAATCATTAAATCTGAGTCTAACCATTTGTCTCTTTGGTCTCCATTGACTCATCTTATCCCCCTCGGCCGAGTCCATTATTCTTCTAGGTAATCCTCCCCATTCACCTCGCATGACACTGAGCACGCTCAGAATGTTTTATTTATCATATGCGGCAAAACAAACGACAGTGAAATGTTATTTCCGTTGGTACAGTATGTGTTAAAAATGTGTAGCATCATGTGTCACACATTGTTCATCATGTTCCTGAACATTATAATTGAACATGTTGATGAACAAATGTTGCTGTAAGAACACTAAAATGACGTTATATTCTCACGTAATTGGGGAGTATTTTGGTTAAGTCATCTGTCTTGAAGACTGATTCTTTCAACATGACCCATACGTAGACATCCCGGACCTTAAGATCCGGCGGGGAGCAGGAATGGTACGGGAATGGAATTCGCGAGAAATTGGGTGATCTCCGAAGTGTTGTTGCGGAAGGGTGACTCCCCCTGAGATGTGGTCTGTGGCTGCAACTTTCTGCATCCATTCGGGGGGGGGGGGGGGGGGGGGGCAATTTTCTGGCCGGACTTCAACGGTGCAAATCTCCCACAAATGTGGAAGCCAGATCCGCCCTCTTCTTAAAACATCAGCCGAACAAACCTATCGCTCAAACCGAATTTCAGCGATGTTCGTCCTAGACTACGGTTAGGGGGCTGTTGGGGAAGTCCATGATTCTCGTTAGTGGTGACGGTTCTTGGGTGTTCTGCTGTCCCCATTCGTTGACGTAAGACTGATATCGTACAATTGCGGCGATTGGGAATTAGAAGTGGGGTGGGGCACAAAAGTTTATAGACAACAAAAAGTATTCGGGTCTGAGGGTTATAGCGTTGGGGAGGGGTTAGACTTCAAAATTGAAAAAAAAAAGACCACAAAAACAATAATTATGTGTTAACAGTTATCCCTCGTTACACGCGTTCTCACTTTACGCGTTTTCGCTATAACGCGTTTTAAAAATATACGTCATTATACAAAATATATAAAAAATATACGATTTAGGTTGGGGATTCACAATCATCCTGTGGACGATTTCATGACCGAATGTGCGGCGCTGAAGGGCGGCGTGTAGTCAGTCTCCAAGAGAGCGCTGAGTAGCCGTGTTGCGTTGTCACAATGTTGAATGGCAACATGTGGTCAGAATTAAAGAGAACATTGGGTTAGCAAGCTGTGTTTTATTGTTTCTAGAAGCGTGAAAATTGATTAAAATACTTCCAAAAGCAAAGGAAACCAATAACACTTGAAGAAAAGCTGGAAGTTATAAAGCGATATGAACGCAATGAGCGCACTGTAGACACTGTCAGAGCTACATGAATCTCAGAATCAACCCTCAGAACCATAAGAAGCTGCAAAAGTGCGACCAGAATGACGTCATCCAAGGTAACACGAATAAGGGAGCCAGTTATGGAGAAAATAACTGAAGACTCTCATTAACATTGTTCTGTTATTTGGTGCCTCCTTATTAAATCGCTCCTCGCACTGTTCTTTAACACGAAGCAAACTCGGCCCTTTCTGACGCCCCACTCCGTACGAAGGGAAATTTATTTTCCACGATAAACCCCTTCTCCTCTGTTGTGAGAACTACAATTGGAGAAATCAACACAACACTCAATTCACAAATGTCAATCTATTATATACAATAAATAAATAGCCAGGCTGAGTGGCTCAGACGGTTGAGGCGCTGGCCTTATGACCCCAACTAGGCACGTTCGATCCTGGCTCAGTCCGGTGGTATTTGAAGATGCTCAAATACGTCTGATTCGTGTCGGTAGATTTACTGGCACGTAAAAGAACTCCTGCGAGACTAAATTCCAGCAGCTCGGCGTCTTCGAAAACCGTAAAAGTAGTTAGTGGGTATGTAAAGCAAACAACATTATTAAAATAAATAAATAAGTAAATAAATAAATAAATAAATAAATAAATAAATAAATAAATAAATAAATAAATAAATAAATAAATAAATAAATAAATAAATAAATAAATAAATAAATAAATTTTTCGTTGCTGGGGAAACGTGTACAGCAGATGAGCAATTGTTTCAGGGGTGATATTGATAGTGATTATTGTTAAGAGGGAGTACAACTAGCCAACCATCCTCTATTAATACTAATTAGAGAGAAATAATTGAAGGTATTCGATACTTGCAAAAAATGGCGGTACGCTGTCACTATTGTAACGACGGCAGGGTTTTGAGGGTGTCATAGAGTTACTTATTATTAGGGCTCGGATGTTTAAGACCTTAAAATAACCCAAATAAGCAAGCAAATATGACCTCAAAAGTAACGAAATATGACGTAAAAATTATAAAATAATACCCGAAAATGATTAATCTAAGTATGGCCATTTAAAAATAAGTTATAAATAGACACGGCAATCCCTTTAATACAAATTTGTTAACTAAATTCTTAATTCTTACTTTCTAATTAGGTTCCCGAATACATCCCCCTGTAGGTCGGGGCGGTAGAATAACACCCACGGTATCCCCTGCCTGTCGTAAGAGGCGACTAAATGGGCCCCAGGGGCTCTGAACTTTGGAGCGTGGGTTGGCGACCACGGGGTCCCTAGCTGAGTCCTGGCATTTCTTACACTTACTTGTGCCAGGCTCCTCACTTTTATCTATCCTATCCGACCTCCCTTGGTCAACTCTTGTTCTTTTCCGACCCCGACGCTATTAGGTTTGCGAGGGCTAGGGAGTCTTTCATTTTCACGCCCTTCGTGGCCCTTGTCTTTCTTTGACCGATATCTTCATTTTTCGAAGTGTCGGATCCCTTCTATTTTTCTCTCTGATTAGTGTTATATAGAGGATGGTTGCCTAGTTGTACTTCCTCTTAAAACAATAATCACCACCATCACCACCACTTCCCGAATACAATGTTTAGCAGTTATTCACAGTCTATTCTCCTTGATTCACTTATCAAACATTTGTAAATTTATACCTGTAAAGTACTAACTTCGCTAAGATTATCAGATCACACAATATTTTAATAGTCAAAACATGTTTGCACCCTTCTCCGACTCGTTGGTTGAACGGTCAGCGTACTGGCCTTCGGTTCAGAGGGTCCCGGGTTCGATTCCCGGCCGGGTCGGGATTTTAACCTTAATTGGTTAATTCCATTGGCACGGGGGCTGGGTGTATGTGTTGTCTTCATCATCATTTCATCCTCATCACGACGCGCAGGTCACCAATGAAATATGACATTTCCACGAAAATAGCTCAAAATGTGACCTTATGACAAAAATAACCAAAATATGCATTTATATGACAAACAAAAATCACTTAATTGTGACTATACTCACCTTCTTTGCACCAAAATCCAATCAGGCAAGAAAATAGAGACAAAGAAAAAATATGACTTTTCCTAAACATCCCAGCCCTAGTCATTATATATACACGACAAATATTATGTGTATTAAATTTGTTATTCTATACAACTGACCATGATGTATTCACAACGACAGGTAATCTCCAACTGAGCTCATGGATCAAACACAGCGCCATCTTATAACAAAGTATGCGTGTGACGTCACATATTTAGCACAAATGTTGCCTTAATTTGAAGCGCTATTTTATGAGAACTACGTTTTTTTGCAACTGGTGAGCTCCTATCTTATCTGTCAATTGAGATATCAAACATAATCATAAATACTCTCGAAGATATACGCATTGTACCCAAACACTAAAATTTTTCTCTCCATGCATCCGTTGTCGACGAACGTAAGTCTACGTTAAAATGAAGGTAT